>NC_086450.1:196188555-196213555 GCF_028390025.1 Pseudophryne corroboree | reverse complement strand
ACTTATGGTTCAGGAGATTTTGTTATGAGTCAGTGGTATTTGATTATATGTAAGTATAATATATTATCCACCGGACCCAGACGCCTAAATAGGAACAGGCCTTTATAAGAATTATTTATGAACTATCTGTATGTACTGTATGGACGTTTACATGGATGAGGTATCTACTGAAATAACTAATGTATGGATTTTTCTTGCTTTTTTTTATCTTTTTCTATTTATTCTGAATATCACTGTTGAGATTCATTTTTTTTTTTTTTTAAATATTAAATACACTTGTTTCCCAGTGTTACGATTATTTGGAGTTATATATACCAATTTTGTATCAGCGTTACTGTAGTCTTGTTGTTACTTTATATATGTGTAGGAGACTACCTCCATTATTAAGTAACTGGTTGGTCAAAACATACCATACCAGCGCCTGTATACAACCTTAATTTGTACCTACAGCTAAAATGAGTCTGAAAATTATGTATAAAAATATATATATATATATATATATATATATATATATATATATATATATATATATATATAAACATTTTTTTTTAATTAACTATTATAGCGCCTCAACAATTTACTGGGTTAACTTTTGTTGGGAGCCCATTAACCTGAAATGGATGGTATGGTATTTATTTATAAACCACAATAAATTGTCATAAAAACAGTATTGGTAAAATAAACATTATTTTAGTTGTAAATAAAACAGTCTTGGTACAAATTGTTGCGTATAGCCCTTTTCTGGTTATGACTTGCAAGGAGTCTCTGTGGATGTATTGGAGGCTTCTAATTGTCCAGTGTTGCAGTTGTTACTGGGTATTACAGCAGCGGTTTTGGAGGGGCCCTCCTAGTTTTTTCTTGGTTGTAGCAGACAAGATTATGTGCTCCATAGTGTTCCGATTTGGGGCCTAATTCAGACCTGATCGCAGCAGCAAATTTGTTAGCTAATGGGCAAAACCATGTGCACTGCAAGGGGGGTAGATATAACATGTGCAGAGAGAGTTAGATTTGGGTGGGGTGTGTTCAAACTGAAATCTAAATTGCAGTGTAAAAATAAAGCAGCCAGTATTTACCCTGCACAGAAACAACATAACCCACCCAAATCGAACTCTCTCTGTGAATGTTATATCTGACACACCTGCAGTGCACATGGTTTTGCCCATTAGCTAACCAACTTGCTGCTGCGATCGTGTCTGAATTAGGCCCATGGTCACATGGCAACGGTGGCTCTTTCTGTTTCCTTTTTAATGGGAGACGCCAGCAGCGTGTTATGGTCTCTGTGGCTTAGGTGCTGTGTCACCTCACATTGACGCCTTACTTTGTGGTTATGTGTGTGCATAGGAATAGTAGTTCTGTGTACAGCTGTGGACACACTGCACTTGGTGGATCTGTGTGTTGTCCTGATGTCCCTTGTTCGATTACCCTCAAATGCTAGCCATTACACGATCTATGCTCCCATTTATTATTGTTATGTTGTACTTTGTTACATAATATGGGGCAAGTACGGTGATGGAACTAGGCTTTAGGAGATCACGACAGATGATGGAGGCTATGCCCAGAAAGTTTACAGTATTAAAATAAAAAATGTGAGTGAAATTTAAGTTACCTGTATAAATGTGCAACAATTTATTGTGCTAAGGACAGTATCCTTCCCAAATAATAAAAATAATCAATAAAACAGCAAAGAGGACCAGGTTGTCACTGTATGGGCCACTCCAGTTGAATTCTTCTTCAAAGTGGCCCACATAGAGATTTGATCCCCCCAAGGCCGCCCCAAGTGTTTGAAGGTAAAACGTGGATTCAAACAAAACAAATGATTGTATGAATAAACCTAATAAAATCCAACATAAAATTATGTTTCTCATCTAAGATACAGATATGTCCTCATACATCATTGCTCCGAACAGCCCCTCTTGGCGCGCCAGGCCCCATGAGATATTGCTAGACTTGGGCGCATTTTTGACGAAAAGGTGCCTTAGTTGTGGCATCGTTATGGCGTACCAGGAGATTAATGCTGATTCATTTGATATGCAACACTTGTAGATCTGTGTGAGTCTCTGATTCTGTGTACAAGTTCAGTATACAGACTTGGCAGTCTTTTTATTAAGCCTTGGAGAAAGATAAAGTGGATGGAGATAAAGTACCAACTAATCAGTTCCTGTCATTTTTCAAACAGTCTGTAACTTGGCAGTTGGGAACCAATTGGCTGGCACTTCATCTCTCTCCAAGGCTTAGTACATAGACCCTACAGTCAGACGCAATATACTGTACGAGTGACGCATATCAAATTAATCTGCACAGTCTCCTTGTGTGTCCTAGTCGCATCACGTTGTGACTTAAGGGGGTATGCAATTAGGTCAGTTTTTTTTTCGCCTAGGTGAAAAAACTGTACTTTTCGCTAATTTTAGGGTGAATGGGGATTTGCCCTATTCAATAGCAGGGTTGTTTTTTGCCTAGGCGAAAAATTCAGCAGGAGCGAAAAACGCGGATTGGCGAATCCACATATTTTCTCTCCTGCGCTGGGGAAAACACGGCCTGTTTTTGCCAGTGACGTGCGGTGAGTTCTGTGACTGGGGAGGCACTGGCTAATTAACACCCCCACCCCCCTTAAAAAAATAAAATAAAATGCATGCAGTTACCCCATTTAACAATAACCAGCACCAGGCAAAACCAGCAAGGGGGATAATACCATAGCAGGAGGGACACTCAGTGTGGGGTCCCCCTGCCATCACATTAACCAGCCCTCAAACCGGTCAGCCCAGGGCTGGAATTCCTCAAAGTGGGGACCCCAAAAAATAAAATGGGTTCCCTGCTCCTGAGCAACAACTAGTGCTATGCCCCGCACCCCAGGTGGCGGTGGGTGCTGGGTTCATTGCATGTTAATATTGTTCTTTACAGGTGGCCCAGCAAGCCTACCCCAGCATGCCGGCACTTGGAGAACCATAAGTGGCAGCATGCCTAGACATAAAGGGCCCGCTGGCACCTGTTGTCCACCTGTAAAGAACGTATTAAAATAAAAACAGGAAACAATATTTTATTAATTTATTACACCTGCGCCTTCACCTGGGGGCGGCGGCCTTTCAGCTCTTTTTCATGGCCGCCGCCTTCCCAGGACTTCCGACGTCATCTTCTTGTATCTTCACCTGGGGGCAGAGGCCTTTAAACTTTGTTTTTTTTGTTTTTTATGGCGGCCGCTGCCCCCAGGGCTTCCGGAGACTTCTGTCTTCAGGAGCTTTTCCATGCTCCCTCCCTGCCGACGGATTGACCAGCCATTGCCTCGCACTGGCTTATATAAGCCAGCTGAGGGGGCGGGGCGATGACGCGGTGAGCCGCGATTGGCGTGCGATGGCCATCTTGAATTTCAAAAACGGCTCTGCGACACCAATTTTTAAATGAGTACGCGCTGCCAAAATGTGCACAATGGCTAGTAAGGGCTGGATCCTCCCGGATCCAGGCCAGCCTCCATCCACACACTCACCGCCGCCACGATCGCCCGCTTCCTGCGCCATTTACCGCCGCTGCATATGCCTGCTACCCAGCGGATCCAGCAGCACTGGATCCGCTGGACCAATCACGTCTGCTAGGCTGACAGAAGTGTTCTTTCATGTGGACTGAAAGCACGCCTCAGTCATTGAGGAACTGTAACAGGTGGCGCTTTTAATTAATTTTACAATGGACTTTTAAAGCCTGTGGATTGGCCTCTCCCCCTGTCTGCACCCCGCCTCAGCTTCCTCACTACAGTCAGCAGGAGGCACTGCTCTCATTGCCTCCTGCGACTGCATTTCACAGTGAAAGTGATTGGAATAATAAAGAAGATATCTATGACACAGAATCTGTGTTATAAATATCTTCTTTGTATTATTTTAATCATTATGACAGGGGAGGCATGTCCCTGGTTTTTGCCAATTTTGAGGCATTTTTCGCCAATGCCTTAAAAAAAAAAAAAAAAAAAAGGGAAAGTGAAAGGGCATTGGTGAAAATTTCCCTAAAAAACGGGTGAAAATGGCCTTAATATGCAGTGAGGCAAAATCAATATCTCTGAGATTACCGGAGCTAACTGCATACCCTCCTAAGACGCATTTTCAGCAAAAAAGACTTCCACTGTTGGCAGTATTGCTCGAGACCTAGCGGCTCTCTTATGCCAGGCATTTCACGCTGGTTGGCGTTTTGAGGCTAGATGTATGAGGACACATCTGTACTAGTATCGTTGGAGCAGGGGTTCTCAACCACTGTCGTCAAGGCACACAAACCGTTTTAAAGATAGCCATACTTGAGCACAGGTGACTTAATTAGTACCTTAGCTATTTTGATTTAACCATCTGTGCTCAAGCACTGCATTAGAGTGATAATATTCCATGGCATGTAAGATGTTTAAAATTTCCAAAATAGAGAATTCAATATATCAGGGCGTCCCCCTCGACTCTCTTCTATGGCTCCCCAGGTCCTACAGACCAGCCTCGGCCTACTCAATCCCTACGATTAAATTCACCCTGGGACTGTGGGACAAACTCCGCAGTACCTGCAATCTATCCTCACACCCCTCACCCTTAACACCTATCTGGGGACACCCTGCCTTCCCCCCTGGCTGCGAGCGAAAAATAGCGGCCCCATGGCAATCTCAGGGCATCACGAGATTCATCCATGTCAAAGGCCGTTCAGCACCGACATCGTTTGGAGATTTTCAGGAGCGCCTTGGTGTGCCATCCTCGTGTCATTACCATTACATTCAAATTCTCAGCTTCCTCAAATCTCAGCTTAAAAATACACCTTTGAAACCACCGACCTCCTTTGAACATATGTGCTTACTTTCAATTGGCAAAAAAGGGAACATCTCAACAATATACAACTCTATTCTGACCCCAGATCCCCCTGACCGCGAACCACATGAACTAGCCTGGGAATCAGATCTCTCCCATCCGTTGGAAGATGATCTATGGGAAGAAATCAGAATGCGCATAGCTAAAGCTTCTATTAGTGTGGCACTCAGGGAAACGTGCTATAAGGTCTACACCAGGTGGTACTTGGTTCCCTCCAGACTACATTCCATCTACCCCACGACATCAAATATGTGTTGGAGACTCTGTGGAGAGGAGGGCACCTTTTACCACATATGGTGGACGTGCCCCTCGATTCGCCCATTTTGGAAAATGGTAGGAGCACTTGTTGCCCAAACATGCGGACATAATTTAGACCTCTCCCCTGAAACTGCTCTACTTCAAGCCCCCATACCAATGTTACCCAAAACCCAGGACAAGCTTGCCATGCTACTTTGCATGGCGGCAAAATCTCTGATAGCTAAATGCTGGAAAGACCATAAACCTCCCTCCAAGGCATTACTGATGTCCAAGATTAATTATATAGCCAGTATGGAATATATTACAAGCCTAAAAAATAACACTGTGGCTCAGTTCCACAACATCTGGTCTCCTTGGTACCTCGCTCGGTCTTTATTGATGCCCGGACTATGTTGATGCTACTATTACTGCTAACTCTGCTAACACCTCTATCATCTATGTTGTCTCTCCCTCTCCTATTGATACGGGAAACTGTTCCCACCCTCTGGCCTCCCTATAGGTAAATTACCCTATGATTTCCCTCAATTAAGCTATATACTCTATCGTCCTTTCTCCCTGCCCTTTCTTTTTCTCTTTTACTTTTACTCTTCACAGGTTTACTCTCAGTTTTAGTATAAAATTTATACTATATCTATAAAATAAAACGAGACAGGTTAAGCACGCGCTTAGAAATTAGCAGGGAGTATATTATTAATAATAGCTGTTGGTCTATGATTTCATAGAATTGTTTTTATATTTCTAACTTGATGTGTGAAACGGTTGTTTCCATGTTCCATTTCCATAACCTGCACAAGTCTGTTCTTGTTAACCTTGTGATTACTGACCACTCTCAATAAAAATTCTAACTTTAAAAAAAAAAAAATTTCCAAAATACATGTCCTGTATCCAGTTTATTTACACGTATGGCCACAAAATACATGCATCCAGTTTCGGGAGAAATAAACATGCAAATATCAGATCATTACATGGTAAAGCCAGAATGCACCAATTGCATGGAACACAGTGCTGTTGGCCAATGATTGTACAGTCAGATTTAGAAGTGTTCACCTGGTTGTTTATTCCCCATACAGGGAAAATCTAACTATTGCACTGGATGTATATCACTCAATACCCTCACTTCTCATTCAAGGCACACGTTAGCTGAATATAGAACAATTTATTGCATTCAGGATGGAAAACAAAGACCTCACATGCCATGGAAAGAATTTATTCTGACTTGGACAATGATTTGTTTAGATACCAGGGGAGTAATATCACTCGCAGCATCTGTGCGCCCCTCGCTGCTCTCTGCCCGATCAGAACAAGGGAGGCTGAGGTTACCAGCTTTGTATAGATTGTGACTGGTGTTTTTGGGTCGAGTCCAGACAGGGATCACACTATCAGATCAGTTCTGTCCCAGTCTTTAGGGGCTTCCAAAACAATAGAGTTCTAAGCTTCATACTCAAAACAAATCACAGTATGAAAAAAGGGAACATGAGGGGCTTTGTCTTCTATAAAGTAGTAATCTGAATCGAGATTGTTTTAGTCAATTGTATTAACTCCTTGGATGGAGGGCAATCCTTATAGTGACAAAATAAATGTTAAAACTGTTTATTGTAACTGCCTTACATTTACAGCAGTGTCAGATTTTATGAATGAGGATGAAATACTAAAGACTTCTTCATCCCAGTGTAGGTACCAGGAGATGTGTATTGTTTGTAAATTCTTTTTTATTTTTAGTTTGGTTTATCTAGTTTAGGATCAATTAGTAACAATGACTTGAAGCACATCAAGTATAAAAATGATTACCTTAAACACATTTCTGGAAGTAAATATCTATATGTAGAAACTAAGCAGGAAAATGGATTGCATGGAGTTCTACCTGGTCCTGTAAAAAAATAATAATATAGTTTATTGAGATTTTTCAAAAACTAAAACAGCGAAGGAAGGAGGGAGTGCAGAAAGAATAAAAAAAAAAAATTATAATAAAGAAAAATGGGTGTGGCCTCACAACAAGGAGCATAGCTTCAGAGGCGGATTTAGACTTCATGGGCCATAAGCAAGGAACCGATTTTGTGCCCCCCCTTACTCAAACTATCCCCCTCAATCATTCAGTCTTTGGTAAATCCACCCCCCCCCCCCCTCCTTCCATCCCACCACCCACACCCTGCCGTGACAGCTTACAAAGACAATTTCCACCCCACCCCTGCGCTGTCCACTTGCACAAACGCCCCCCCTTTTATCCCCGGACTCGGAGACAGCCTCCCAGAGCCATCTTTTCCATTGGGTTCAATGGGCAGGTTCCCATGGTCCCCAGGATTACAAGGGCCCATATCATATTCCCCCATCCCCTGGCTAGCTGCCACAGATAGCACACAGACATCACACCCGCTGCCCATAGCAACACCCCAACCCACCTCACCTCCATGGACATCACAGCCGCCGCCAGTAGTATCCCTTGGACATCAGAAACAATGCAGCCTAAAGCATCCCCCTACCCGGTCATCAGAACAGTCTATGACAATAGCACCCCACTCCCTGGACATCATCACCGCCGCCGATAGCAATAGTCGTCGCCTCTCTCCCCCGGACATCAGAGCCCCTGCAGCACCGTTATCTGCCCCACGCTTCACCCCACCTGTGGCAGCTGTGTGCAGTGTCCGGCGGCTGTTTGTGAGCTGCGGATCCGCCGAACCCTAAGCGACCGCTTTGGTCACATTGCAGTACATGCTATAACTAAGGCCAAGACAAGTTTATATACTACCTGCCAGCTAGTGTTCTAAGCTCTGTTGGTGTCCCCCTTGCAGAATATACTTCCTCCATCACTGCCCACCTCACAGCACATCTCCCACTCTCCTCATACCAGCTGCTGCAGCTCTTCCTCCTGACACAGCTTATCTCTCACACAGCTCTTACCCGACAGCTTATACATCACACAGCTCTTCCCCCGACACAGCTTATACATCACGCAGCTCTTACCCGACACACACAGCTTATACATCACGCAGCTCTTCCCCCGACACAGCTTATACATCACGCAGCTCTTCCCCCGATACACACAGCTTATACATCACGCAGCTCTTCCCCGACGCACACCGCTTATACAGCACGCAGCTCTTCCCCCCGACACACACAGCTTATACATCACGCAGCTCTTCCCCCGACACACACAGCTTATACATCACGCAGCTCTTCCCCCGACACAGCTTATACATCACGCAGCTCTTCCCCCGACACACACAGCTTATACATCATGCAGCTCTTCCCCCGACACACACAGCTTATACATCACGCAGCTCTTCCCCCGACACACACAGCTTATACATCACGCAGCTCTTCCCCCGACACAGCTTATACATCACGCAGCTCTTCCCCCGACACACACAGCTTATACATCACGCAGCTCTTCCCCCGACACACACAGCTTATACATCACGCAGCTCTTCCCCCGACACAGCTTATACATCACGCAGCTCTTCCCCCGACACACACAGCTTATACATCATGCAGCTCTTCCCCCGACACACACAGCTTATACATCACGCAGCTCTTCCCCCGACACACACAGCTTATACATCACGCAGCTCTTCCCCCGACACACACAGCTTATACATCACGCAGCTCTTCCCCCGACACACACAGCTTATACATCACGCAGCTCTTCCCCGACACACACCGCTTATACATCACGCAGCTCTTCCCCCGACACACACAGCTTATACATCACGCAGCTCTTCCCCCGACACACACAGCTTATACATCACGCAGCTCTTCCCCGACACACACCGCTTATACATCACGCAGCTCTTCCCCCGACACACACAGCTTATACATCACGCAGCTCTTCCCCCGACACACACAGCTTATACATCACGCAGCTCTTCCCCCGACACAGCTTATACATCACGCAGCTCTTCCCCCGACACAGCTTATACATCACGCAGCTCTTCCCCCGACACACACAGCTTATACATCACGCAGCTCTTCCCCCGACACAGCTTATACATCACGCAGCTCTTCCCCCGACACAGCTTATACATCACGCAGCTCTTCCCCCGACACACACAGCTTATACATCACGCAGCTCTTCCCCCGACACAGCTTATACATCACGCAGCTCTTCCCCCGACACACACGGCTTATACATCACGCAGCTCTTCCCCCGACACAGCTTATACATCACGCAGCTCTTCCCCCGACACACACAGCTTATACATCACGCAGCTCTTCCCCCGACACAGCTTATACATCACGCAGCTCTTCCCCCGACACAGCTTATACATCACGCAGCTCTTCCCCCGACACACACAGCTTATACATCACGCAGCTCTTCCCCCGACACAGCTTATACATCACGCAGCTCTTCCCCCGACACAGCTTATACATCACGCAGCTCTTCCCCCGACACACACAGCTTATACATCACGCAGCTCTTCCCCCGACACAGCTTATACATCACGCAGCTCTTCCCCCGACACACACGGCTTATACATCACGCAGCTCTTCCCCCGACACACACGGCTTATACATCACGCAGCTCTTCCCCCGACACACACAGCTTATACATCACGCAGCTCTTCCCCCGACACACACAGCTTATACATCACGCAGCTCTTCCCCCGACACACACAGCTTATACATCACGCAGCTCTTCCCCGACACACACCGCTTATACATCACGCAGCTCTTCCCCTGACACACACAGCTTATACATCACGCAGCTCTTCCCCGACACACACAGCTTATACATCACGCAGCTCTTCCCCGACACACACAGCTTATACATCACGCAGCTCTTCCCCGACACACACAGCTTATACATCACGCAGCTCTTCCCCGACACAGCTTATACATCACGCAGCTCTTCCCCCGACACAGCTTATACATCACGCAGCTCTTCCCCCGACACACACAGCTTATACATCACGCAGCTCTTCCCCCGACACAGCTTATACATCACGCAGCTCTTCCCCCGACACAGCTTATACATCACGCAGCTCTTCCCCCGACACACACGGCTTATACATCACGCAGCTCTTCCCCCGACACACACGGCTTATACATCACGCAGCTCTTCCCCCGACACACACAGCTTATACATCACGCAGCTCTTCCCCCGACACACACAGCTTATACATCACGCAGCTCTTCCCCCGACACACACAGCTTATACATCACGCAGCTCTTCCCCGACACACACCGCTTATACATCACGCAGCTCTTCCCCTGACACACACAGCTTATACATCACGCAGCTCTTCCCCGACACACACAGCTTATACATCACGCAGCTCTTCCCCGACACACACAGCTTATACATCACGCAGCTCTTCCCCGACACACACAGCTTATACATCACGCAGCTCTTCCCCGACACAGCTTATACATCACGCAGCTCTTCCCCGACACAGCTTATACATCACGCAGCTCTTCCCCGGCACAGCTTATACATCACGCAGCTCTTCCCCCGACACACACAGCTTATACATCACGCAGCTCTTCCCCTGACACACACAGCTTATACATCACGCAGCTCTTCCCCGACACACACAGCTTATACATCACGCAGCTCTTCCCCGACACACACAGCTTATACATCACGCAGCTCTTCCCCGACACACACAGCTTATACATCACGCAGCTCTTCCCCGACACAGCTTATACATCACGCAGCTCTTCCCCGACACAGCTTATACATCACGCAGCTCTTCCCCGGCACAGCTTATACATCACGCAGCTCTTCCCCCGACACACACAGCTTATACATCACGCAGCTCTTCCCCGACACACACCGCTTATACATCACGCAGCTCTTCCCCCGACACACACAGCTTATACATCACGCAGCTCTTCCCACGACACACACAGCTTATACATCACGCAGCTCTTCCCACGACACACACAGCTTATACATCACGCAGCTCTTCCTCGACACACACAGCTTATACATCACGCAGCTTTTCCCTGACACACACAGCTTATACATCACGCAGCTCTTCCCCCGACACAGCTTATACATCACGCAGCTCTTCCCCGACACAGCTTATACATCACGCAGCTCTTCCCCGGCACAGTTTATACATCACGCAGCTCTTCCCCGACACAGCTTATACATCACGCAGCTCTTCCCCGACACAGCTTATACATCACGCAGCTCTTCTCCGACACAGCTTATACATCACGCAGCTCTTCCCCGGCACAGTTTATATATCAAGCAGCTCTTCCCCGGCACAGTTTATACATCACGCAGCTTATTTATCACGCAGCTCTTCCCCGGCACAATTTATACATCACGCAGCTCTTCTCCGACACGGCTTATACATCACGCAGCTCTTCCCCAACACACACAGCTTATACTGTACTTCACGCAGCTCAGTGATAAATGGGCCCCTCAGTCATTAGCCAGTCAGCAGTTAGTAAGTCAGCCACATTGTAAATACAGCCTATTTGTAGAAACAGTGAAAGTTTTAAAAAAGCAGCATATGAAATATTGGGCCTAATTCAGATCTGATCACAGCAGCAAATTTGTTAACTAATGGGCAAAACCATGTGCACTGCAGGGGGGGCAGATATAACATGTGCAGAGAGAGTTAGATTTGGGTGGGGTGTGTTCAAATTGAAACCTAAATTGCAGTGTAAAAATAAAGCAGCCAGTATTTACCCTGCACAGAAACAAAATAACCCACCCAAATCTAACTCTCTCTGCACAGGTTATATCTGCCTCCCCTGCAGTGCACATGGTTTTCCCATAGCTAACAAATTTGCTGCTGCGATCAGATCTGAATTACCCCCCTACTCTTTATCGTCTGTCTTGGCTGCTTCCCAATTGAGTGGGAATAGAATCTGTGGCGAGCCATCGGCACTGATGCGTGGCGAGCCCACGAGGGGACTCGCTGCCGGGATTCCGGCGGACGGTTTGTCACTGTGGTTACTGACGGTAAGGTGACAGCCAGCATCCCATCTGCCAGGATTTCATATGTATTCCTCTCTTGTGTATCCTGCAGGTCTGCAGCTGTAAGTAATCTGTTTTATGTGAGACAGTGAGACTGCAGATGTCCGTTAATGCTACTCTGTGGAGATGGTGGAGTCCCATCCACTCGTGACACTAGGGCTCCTGCTGGCTTGTCTCTGGGAAGCTGCATGCTGGCGTGTGCAGCTGCAGTAAAGCAAAATAAAAAATAAAAAAAATCTCCTAAACGACAGTTGGGAATCCGCCAGTGCAGCCACCACATGCATAAAAGGGTTCCACAATAGTAAAATACCGTTCTATATAAAATGCTAATTCACCATCAGACAGACTGGGTTGTATACCAGACTGTGTATGGTGTACAAAGACACACCTATACTCATGAATCACCGTAAAAATGCACCTCCCGTTCAGGAATTTGCTGAACCCTCCTGGTATAAGAATGGCACTTCAATGTTCACCAACAGCATGGCACCCCCACAGTCAAATCACCAGCGCGTTTCAACTCGGCATGAGTCTTTATGGAGGCGAGTTGAATCGTATTGGTGATTTGACTGTAGGGTTGCCATGCTGTTGGTGGACATTGCAATGTCATTTGTATACCAGGATGGTGCTGCAGATTCCTGAACCAGAGAGGTGCTTCTTGACATTGATTCACAAGTAGACGTGTGCCTTTGTACACCCATACAGTCTGGTATGCAACCCAATCTGTCTAATGGTGGATTAGCATTTTATAGATGTTTGATTTTAGTTATTGTTACCACCTATTTTGAATAAAATTGTAATTTACAAATGTGAATCCCTTTCTCCCTTTTATGCATGTGATGGTTGTGACAAGTCTGGGAGTCTTGAGGAAACCGGAAATACTAAAATAAAGTGGAGATTGATCGAAGCATAACATTGGATTCTGGATGATCATTTTGTTGGAACAAACAGGACATTTGTGAGAGGACATCATCTTGATATTTGTTTTTTGATCCATAATCTTAAGGTTGCGCTGGGTTACTATTTTTTTTTTTTTTTTTTTTATAAGAACCGGATTTGGGTTTACAATTATCTGAAGTACTTTGAGAAATAAATCAATAACTTCTACCCAGTAAGGTTGAAGGTCTGGGCAATCCCAAAAGACATAAAAGAGGTTCCCTCACCAGAGCTTTGCCTCCAGCAAAATTGAAAGCAGTAGGACCACGTTTTATGTAATTTGAAATGAGTAAGATACAATTGAAGCAGTTTGAAATGCAATATGGTTAGTTCATCTAGGCATACTGAATCAGTTGTTATAGATGTTTTCCCACTGTAGGAGGGTAAAGGTACACTGTAAATCAAATTCCATGCAATGTTAGGCTGTAGACTTGTCAGTAGGAACAGGTTGTACATATAAATACCAGAAGGAAATTACCCCCTCAGAGGTTTGCAAGGTGAGCTTACTCAAGAGTGTCTTTGGAGGGAGGGACAAAGCTCTAGGTCATTTACACAGGTCACAAAACAAATGGGCAATTTGGAGATATGGATAGTGGCCAGAATTGGGAATACCATAAATTGACTGGAGTTGGGAGAAAGACAGTAACATATCATTTGAGAGGAAATCGCTAAGAGTGTGTCACGGTCCGGCGCGAGATTGTGCAGGGGAGTTGGCTCTTACCTGTACGGTCCCTTTGGAGAGGTCCAGCTGGCGGAGGTGCGGGCTGCTGGCGCCGGGCAGGGTGTGCAGGGAGGACAGGCAGGGGAACTGTTTGGCAGCTCAGCAGACTGGCAGCATGTTCCGTCGGCAGGGGTTAGCAGTGCTGCTGTGGAGCCAGGGCTTCTGTGAACAGGATGGGCTGTGTTTCCGGTGGCCATCTTGGATGTGGGCAAAAAGCCTGTCTTGCCCACACGTCACCACCAATTTATCACTTTCCTGTGGCCAATTAGTTCTGAGCAGCTGCTATAAGACAGGAAGGCCTGGAGGAGGGAATTTTCCAGTGCATCGTCTTTTTCACGGTATCTGTGAAGCTAGTTCTCTGTGCTCCAGCAGCGTCTCCAGTGTCAGGTTCTTGTTACAGCAAATTACCCAAGCCTCCTGATATAGCCTTACGCAGACTGCCGACTCTGTTCCCGTGTCCTACCCAGCTACCTGTTCTGGACGCCGCAGTAACCAGCCTTCGGAATTCCTCCTTTAAATTACTGGGTCACGGTTCCAGTATCCTCAGCCTCCCGCTAACCTACAGTAGTATTTCTATTCAACTGTGTTTGGCGACCTCTGTTAAACTACTCCAGGTAATAAATGCGCAAGACCTTCATCCGTCCCGCTCGTTTGTTATTCAGAGATCCAAGATCACCAGAATCATCTTCCCCAAATCCGGATCCACAAGAATCCTCAGACGTGACAGTGTGGATACACCCAGAGGGATCCATGTGTTAAGGTATAGGTGGGGAATCTGGAAACTCAGCACCCTAATAGATACATTTTTACAGGGTAGTCCTTAATTTACTCTGGAGACAACATTAGTTATCCCAGACCATTTTTCGGGAGCCATAGTAGGTCTGCTAATGGGAATCCTGCCAAGTTGGCAAGCTCCAGGTTAACCAAGGGCAGAAGCCAGTTGCAAAGTTGTGCCAGAATACATAATAATTGATACAGGGGAAGATCACAAAGTTTGAGCCCACCAGACTGCTGTGGCACCATATGTGCCGCCAGTCGTGGATACCCTAAGCTTTTTACATTTTTCTGCCTCTAAACACTGGGTCCAGAGTATCAATTCAGACGTGTGGGTTATCTGTGTCGGGTTTGTATGTTCTAGACTTTTTTTTTTCTGGCTTTTCCCACACTCCACAAACCATACTGAAATGCTAATTGACGTCTAACAAAATTAACCCTGGTGTTTGTGTTCATGTAACGGGAAAGATTGTATTCTGCGCTGGAGCAAGGAAGTAGGGACTGTTGTGATTGATTTCATTATTTTCTGTAGGATACAAAATTATAGTCTGGCACTCACTTTTATGAATAGATTGCTGCTGCACCCTGTTGGCATCGTCTATCTGTTTGTTTGTTTGTTTGTTTGTCTATCTCTCTAATCTGTGTCTCAACTGATACTTCTAACTATCTGGAGGAGTGTGATAGTAAATGTTACTTGACTGTAACCAATGCATCTTCTTATATGGATGCTGCTCTTCTAAGCTCCACTTAGTCTTATGCTTGTTACGCTTGGAGAAGAATTTGTTTGCATATACAATATGATCCTCCCCTCCCCCCTTTGTGTATGCCCATCCCCCAGAACGTTAGCTGTTGGAATCTCTCCCATCTTTAAAGGGTTGGGATTGAAATGCCGGCAGTTGAGATACCGGCAGTCGGAATACCGGCTGCGGCATCCCAATGATCAGAATCCCGACAGGGGAAGGTAAGTATTCTTACCTTCCCCTACTGGACCCCTAACCCTCCCTTACAGCAGCCTAAACCTAAACCTCCCCGGTGATGCCTAAACCTAACTCCCCGCAGCCTAACCATATCCCTCCCTGGGGGTGCCCAAGCCTAATCTGCCCCCGGGCCGCAGCCTAAACCTAACCTTTCCTGACCGCCGGGATCTTGACCGGATCCCCTGTACAGTAATTATGTGTAGTGAGCACTGTAATTATATTCATATGTAGAGATAAGTACTTATTTGTAATATTTTTTTACCAATGCAATTTGTTGTATATTTCTTACGTCCTAGAGGATGCTGGGGACTCCGTAAAGACCATGGGGTATAGACGGGCTCCGCAGGAGACATGGGCACTATAAAGAACTTTAGAATGGGTGTGCACTGGCTCCTCCCTCTATGCCCCTCCTCCAGACCGCAGTTAGATCCTGTGCCCAGAGGAGACTGGGTGCATTACATGGGAGCTCTCCTGAGTTTCTCTGAAAAATAATTTTGTTAGGTTTTTTTATTTCAGGGAGCACTGCTGGCAACAGGCTCCCTGCATCGTGGGACTGAGGAGAGAGAAGCAGACCTACTTAAATGATAGGCTCTGCTTCTTAGCCAACTGGACACCATTAGCTCCAGAGGGAGTCGGAACGCAGGTCTCAACCTCGCCGTTCGTCCCGGAGCCGCGCCGCTGTCCTCCTCGCAGAGCCGGAAGATAGAAGCCGGGTGAGTATAAGAAGAAAGAAGACTTCAAAGGCGGCAGAAGACTTCAGATCTTCTATGAGGTAACGCTGCGCACCATTGCTCCCACACACTGCAGGCACTGATGGGTGCAGGGCGCAGGGGGGGCACCCTGGGCAGCAATAAACCTCTAGGACTGGCTCATATGAATATATAGGCTGCGGAGGCAGTCTATTTTATAATCCCCAGCCAGTATAAATAAATTTGAGCGGGACCGAAGCCTGCCGCTGAGGGGGCGGAGCTTGATCTTACAGCACTAACCAGCGCCATTTTCTCCACAGCACACTGCAGAAGCTGGCTCCCCGGACTCTCCCCTGCTGTACACGGTGACAGAGGGCAAAAAAGAGAGGGGGGGCACTTGTAAGGCACAGTGAGTGTATAGATTTATCTATATGATTCTATAAAAGCGCTGTTTATCTGGGAATTTTGTTTCCAGTGTTATTGGCGCTGGGTGTGTGCTGGCATACTCTCTCTCTGTCTCTCCAAAGGGCCTTATTGGGGGAACTCTCTCTCTCTCTCTCTATATCTATCTATCTATCTATCTATAATACAATCCCTGTGGGGTGTCGGTACGCCTGTGTCGGCATGTCTGAGGCGGAAGGCTCTTCTAGAGAGGAGGTGGAGCAGATGATTGTGGTGTCTCCGTCGGCAACGCCGACACCTGATTGGTTGGACATGTGGAATGTTTTAAATGCAAATGTGACCTTGTTACATAAGAGATTGGACAAAGCAGAGTCCAGGGATAATACAGGGAGTCAATCAATGGCTTTGATGGTGTCACAGGGCACTTCAGGGTCTCAAAAACGTCCCCTATCCCAAATAGCAGACACTGATACCGACACGGATTCTGACTCCAGTGTCGACTACGATGATGCAAGGCTACACCCAAGGGTGGCCAAAAGTATTCATTATATGATTATGGCAATAAAAGATGTTTTGCATATCACAGATGACCCCTCTGTCCCTGACACAAGGGTACACATGGTTAAGGAAAAGAAATCTGAGGTAACATTTCCCCATCTCATGAGCTGAACGCGTTATTTGAAAAAGCTTGGGAAACTCCAGACAAAAAAATGCAGATTCCCAAAAGAGTTCTTTTATGGCGTATCCTTTCCCGGCACAGGACAGGGTACGGTGGGAATCCTCGCCCAGGGTGGACAAGGCTTTGACGCGCTTATCCAAAAAGGTGGCGCTACCGTCCCCAGACACGGCAGCTCTCAAAGATCCTGCTGATCGCAGGCAGGAAACGACTTTAAAATCAATTTATACACATACTGGTGCGTTACTCAGACCGGCTATAGCATCGGCTTGGGTCTGTAGCGCGGTAGCAGCTTGGACAGATACCTTGTCAGCTGATATTGATACCTTAGATAGGGATACCATTTTGTTGACCTTAGGTCACATCAAAGACGCAGTCTTATATACGAGAGACGCTCAGAGAGACGTCGGACTACTAGGTTCAAGGGCCAACACGATGGCGGTCTCGGCTAGGCGAACACTGTGGACCCGCCAATGGACGGGTGATGCCGACTCAAAGAGGCATATGGAAGTTTTACCTTACAAGGGTGAGCTTTTATTTGGGGAAGGTCTCGCGGACCTAGTTTCCACAGCTACCGCGGGTAAATCTACTTTTTTGCCTTATGTTCCCCCACAGCAAAAGAAAACTCCACAGTATCAGATGCAGTCCTTTCGGTCGCATAAGTCCAGAAGAGGTCGGGGCTCTTCCTTCCTTGCCAGAGGTAAGGGTAGAGGGAAAAGAATGCCTGCTACGGCCAGTTTCCAGGAACAGAAGTCCTCCCCGGCTTCTACTAAATCCACCGCATGACGCTGGGGCTCCACTGAGGGAGGCTGCACCGGTGGGGGCACGTCTTCGACTCTTCAGCCACGTCTGGGTTCAGTCGGACGTGGATCCTTGGGCGATGGAAATTGTATCCCAGGGCTACAAGCTGGAATTCGAAGACGTGCCTCCTCGTCGATTCTTCAAATCTGCTTTACCAGCTTCTCCCCCAGAGAGGGAGATAATTTTAACTGCAATTCAAAAGCTGTGTCAACAGCAAGTGCTTATCAAGGTTCCCCTAACACAACAGGGGAAAGGGTACTATTCAACCCTATTTGTGGTCCCGAAACCGGATGGCTCGGTCAGACCCATTCTAAATCTAAAATCCCTGAACCTGTTCTTAAAAAGATTCAAGTTCAAGATGGAATCGCTCAGGGCAGTCATCTCCAGCCCTGAAGGGGGGGATTTTATGGTGTCATTAGACATAAAGGATGCATACCTTCACGTCCCCATATATCCTGCTCATCAGGCATACCTGAGATTCGCTGTACAGGACTGTCATTACCAGTTTCAGACGTTGCCGTTTGGGCTTTCCATGGCCCCGAGGGTGTTCACCAAGGTAATGGCGGAAATGATGGTGCTCCTATGCAGGCAAGGAGTCACAATTATCCCGTACTTGGACGATCTCCTGATAAAAGCGAGATCAAAGGAACAGTTGCAGAAAAGCATGTCGTTCTCCCTGAGAATGCTACAGCAACATGGATGGATTCTAAATCTACCAAAGTCGCAGTTGGTTCCAATGACTCGGCTGTCTTTCTTAGGCATGATTCTGGACACAGAACAAAAGAGGGTTTTTCTCCCAAGGGAAAAAGCCCAGGAACTCCAGAAGATGGTAAGAGACCTGTTAAAACCGAAAAGTGTCAGTCCATCAATGCACTCGAGTACTGGGGAAAATGGTGGCGACCTACGAGGCCATCCCCTTCGGCAGGTTTCATGCGAGGACGTTTCAGTGGGACCTTCTGGACAAGTGGTCCGGGTCCCACCTTCAAATACATCAGAAAATAACTCTGTGCCCCTGTGGTGGCTCCAGAGTGCTCACCTTCTAGAGGGGTTGCAGGTTCGGCATTCAGGACTGGGTTCTGGTGACCACGGACGTGAGCCTCCGAGGATGGGGAGCAGTCACACAAGGAAGGAATTTTCAGGGACTGTGGTCAAGCCAGGAGGCTTGTCTACACATCAACATACTGGAATTGAGGGCCATATACAACGGCCTACGACAAGCAGAGAATATTCTTCGCGACCTACCGGTTCTGATTCAATCAGACAATGTCACAGCCGTGGCTCATGTAAATCGCCAAGGCGGGACAAGGAGCAGAGTGGCAATGGCGGAAGCCACCAGGATTCTGCACTGGGCAGAAAATCACGTAAGCGCTCTGTCAGCGGTATTCATTCCGGGAGTGGACAACTGGGAAGCAGACTTCCTCAGCAGACACGATATCCATCCAGGATAGTGGGGACTTCATCAAGAAGTTTTTCCAGAGATAACAAGTCTTTGGGGACTTCCTCAAATAGACATGATGGCGTCACGCCTCAACAAGAAGCTTCGGAGGTATTGTGCCAGGTCAAGGGACCCTCAGGCAGTAGCGGTGGACGCCCTCGTGACACCATGGGTGTTTCAGTCGGTCTATGTGTTCCCTCCTCTTCCTCTCATCTCAAAGATACTGAGAATCATAAGACGAAAAAGAGTGCAGACAATACTCATTGTTCCAGATTGGCCTCGAAGGGCCTGGTATTCAGATCTTCAGGAGCTGCTCAGAGAAGATCCATGGCCTCTTCCTCTCAGGGAGGACCTGTTGCAGCAGGGGCCCTGCGTGTTCCAAGACTTACCACGGTAACGTTTGACGGCATGGCGGTTGAACACCAAATCCTAGATGGGAAGGGTATTCCGGAAGAAGTCATCCCTACTCTGATAAAGGTTAGGAAGGAGGTGACGGCGAAACATTATCACCGTATCTGTAGGAAGTATGTTTCTTGGTGTGAAGCCAAGAATGCTCCTACGGAAGACTTCCACTTGGGCCGGTTTCTCCACTTTCTACAGACTGGAGTGGATATGGGCCTAAAGTTAGGCTCCATTAAGGTACAGATTTCGGCCCTTTCTATATTCTTCCAGAAAGAATTGGCTTCTCTCCCAGAAGTTCAGACTTTTGTAAAGGGAGTGCTACACATCCAGCCTCATTTTGTGCCCCCAGTGGCACCATGGGACCTTCACGCGGTGTTGCAGTTCCTAAAATCTCACTGGTTCAAGCCTCTTCAAACTGTTGCGTTAAAATTTCTCACTTGGAAGGTGGTCATGTTGTTTGCCTTGGCATCTGCAAGGCGGTTGTCCGAATTGGCGGCTTTGTCTCAGGAGAGCCTCTATCTCATTTTCCATGTGGATAGAGCAGAGTTGAGGACTCGTCCTCAATTTTTGCCTAAGGTGGTGTCATCGTTTCATATGAACCAACCTATTGTGGTGCCTGTGGCTACGGGAGACTTGGAGGATTCCAAATCCCTTGATGTAGTCAGGGCCTTAGAAATTTACGTAGCCAGGACGGCTTAAATTAGGAAAACAGAAGCTCTGTTTGTCCTGTAGCAGCCAACAAGGTTGGCGCTCCTGCTTCTAAGCAGACTATTGCTCGCTGGATCTGTAACACGATTCAGCAGGCTCATTCTACGGCTGGATTGCCGGTACCAAATTCGGTAAAGACCCATTCCACTAGGAAGGTGGGCTCTTCTTGGGCGGCTGCCCGAGGCGTCTCGGCTTTACAGCTTTGCCGAGCAGCTACTTGGTCGGGTTCAAACACTTTTGCTAAATTCTATAAGTTTGATACCCTGGCTGATGAGGACCTCATGTTTGCTCAGTCGGTGCTGCAGAGTCATCCGCACTCTCCCGCCCGGTTTGGAGCTTTGGTATAATCCCCATGGTCCTTTACGGAGTCCCCAGCATCCTCTAGGACGTAAGAGAAAATAAGATTTTAAACCTACCGGTAAATCTTTTACTTCTAGTCCGTAGAGGATGCTGGGCGCCCGTCCCAATGCGGACATATTTCTGCATGACTTGTATATAGTTGTTGCTTACATAAGGGTTATGTTACAGTTAAGATCAGTCGTTGGCTGATACTGTTTTGTTCATACTGTTAACTGGTTGCGTATATTCCAGGTTATACGGTGTGGATGGTGTGGGCTGGTATGAATCTTGCCCTTAGATTAACAAAAATCCTTTCCTCGTACTGTCCGTCTCCTCTGGACACAGTTTCTCTAACTAAGGTCTGGAGGAGGGGCATAGAGGGAGGAGCCAGTGCACACCCATTCTAAAGTTCTTTATAGTGCCCATGTCTCATGCGAACCCCGTCTATACCCCATGGTCCTTACGGAGTCCCCAGCATCCTCTACGGACTAGGAGAAAAAGATTTACCGGTAGGTTTAAAATCTTATTTTTACCCCTATGTATTACGCTGCAGAACCCTTGTAGCACCATAAAAATAAAAGTTTATAATAATAATCAGCAGCCATCTCAGACATATTTTAGCTGGCATAGCACGAAAACTTTAAGAGTGGATATTCGCATTAAATGCATTGTATATAGATTATCTGCCAAGAACGAGTATTGTTCTGGAAAGGTTTGATAAATAAATAAATAAATAAATAAATAAATTATATATATATATATATATATATATATATATATATATATATAATATAATATAATGTTCATTTCTATGTAGAGAACCTTTATAGAGGATGTAGTCATAATGTCGACAGTTATGTTGACATTGATAAAATGTTGACATTGCACATGTCTGTATGTGCAGAATGACGACATGTTCACAATGTTGATGTCTGAATGTTGACATCCTGCACAGACTGGAGGAGGAGGATTAGGCACTAGGGGGAGGGTTAGTGCTGTTGGAATGCGTGGGAAGTCCTCATCACCTACCTCAGGACCCGGAAGACACCGCTGGAGCTTCCGGACCTACTGTACCAGCTAAGTCACCACTATACCACCAGGGACGTCATGTTGAACTTTCAGCAGTGTTGTCATGATGATTGTCGACGTGGTCAATGCCAATATGCTGCATGTAGGGTTGCCATCTCATTCCTTTAATTCTGGACACATTAATTACACAGGTTCTGTGGCTGATTAACACCAGGTGAAATGGAAGTCATCCAGCCACAGAACCTGGGTAATTTATGTGTCCAGAATTAAAGGAATGAGGTGGCAACCCTAGCTACATGTCAACTTGCCCATGTTGATATTTTCATGTCTGCATTATGACTGTCGACAAAATATACCACATTCTTGTAATAGATCTTTGTCATATGATCCATGTTTTGTAATCTCTGCAATTGTTTGTCTAGGTTCTGAGAAATTGCCATGTAAATATTTCCCAGTGTTCTGACCCTTTACAAATAGCCAGTAATAATGTTTTTTAATATCTGTGATGGAACAGAGTATTGTTACACATTCTCGCAATGCTGCCGCTAATTATTAGATGGAAACTGGATGAGCTTTATCCTCTTGTGTACTATAATCTGGATATTGTCTCAACCTCTGGGTCTCTCTGTGAGTGAGGAAGTTATGACATTTTATTCAGATCAGACCTGTTCCTGTACTCTGATCTCTGGAGCAGCTGAGTGACACCCCAGTGCTCTGCGAGTCGCTGTTATTGTTGGACGAAACATGGAGAGAAGCGGATTCCTCTTTCGGCTTTGTACTCGTTACTGAAAGAGTTTAATCAGTATAAACACAGAGCAGCTCCAGCAGGAAGGGGCTTGCCACATTGAGCACATGAAAGGCAAGCTGAGATAAATGGAACGGAGACACTGATGAAAGAAAGTGGACGACAGATGGAAAGAAAAAAGTCAGTCGGTAATGGACGCCTGGGGATTTAAAGTATAGAAAGCACTTAATTGAGCAAGTACAGTCTTAACCTTAATGAGGTGCTATTCAGATTTATTTGTGATACTATGCTCAAATTTGTTCCTCAAATCAACCATTATAATCATGTGCCCACTCCCCATATATAATGACACAGCCCTCATCCGTTTTCAGGATTAAAGTTAGCGGAGCATGCCACCGTAAGAATTCCAATGACCTGATTGGCTACTGGTTGTTTTTTCCACCTACTTCAAGTCTGGGGACACACATTCAGATTGTAAAATGATAACAAATAGTTTATATAACCCTTATCAAATGCAACTTTAACTTAATCAAAATAACAATTACAGACAAATGTTTCGAAGAAATTGGTGCTATTTGATTAATTGATTAATAATTATAGTGCTAATTATTCAAAATAATAAGGCTAATACTATTATACAATAGGATTTAAAGTACTGTTCTAGGATAAGGTGCGACGAGCAAAGGGATTACTCGGGCTTCTGTAAGATAGGAGGGGGCACTTGTGTAAATTTCCTTTCTTTCACCATCTCCCTTAAAATAATGGTGGCGGCACCAGCGCATGCGCTATATATACAGCAATGTCTTTTAAAAATATGTCACGTGTGCCATATTTCCTGGGATTTCTTCAGAAATAGGAATCCGGTGCCAGAAGTGTGTTGCAGTCCCTCTTGACTCAGGGGTCCTGTGTGCACCACATACCTTGATCCCATTATAGATATGCCACTGAGCCATTGAATCAAGCTGTGATTTATATGCAGCTAATATGCCATGCTGATTAAGTCCTGTGCATTCAATCTGTCTGTACATTTAGTGCACTCTCCTGTCCTATTTCCCTGGTTGAGGGAGGCATGAGGCGTGAGTGGACAGTGATGTTAGGGTAAGGAAAGTATATGAGCATGAGTGGCAACAATGCCTTGAATAGAAAAGTGGAACTTGGCCATGAAGTTGATCTAATCACCCAGAAGGGTGATTAGGTCTAATTTGTAAGGCTGTGCAATGGAGGCACATATGGTCTAGAGTGGGCTGGCCAGGACCGTGTGGAGGGTACCAACAATCACTCCATTCTACATTACTGCCGGAAGTATACATTTGTATTATCATCCTCCCAATATAGGGAACTTGACTTGAGGGCACTGTGGATAGGATGAGCGCTATCCTATTAGCCACGATGCGATTTCGGGTGGATCAAAATGGCCGGATATCGTGATTGGCCAATGGTCATTATCGTGGTATCTAATTAGAGGCCTTTTTGATCAGCTGAAATTAGACCCACGATCGCAAGAAAACACATAGGATCAGGGATAAGCCCACTTGTTTCATAATTGCCAGGGTGCTCGGAATCACTATTGAAAGGGAGGCGAGGGTCACTTTTATACTGGCAGCTTGTTTAAAACCATTATCTCATCATGTATAACAATGCATTTTATATGCCTAGTAAAGGGACATTGTGACCTATTTAGGGCTTGATTCTATGCCCCCAATCCCTTGCGGCAGCCAACACACTTTCTAATGCTAATGAGAACATTTGCCCATTTATACCAAAGATGTGTGCCTGTGGAAGCGTAACCTGCCCACTGTTGTTGTGACTACAGCCGCCATCGCCATGCTAGGGTGCAAAAGAGCCACCTGAAACAGGTGTCCCATCTCCATTTGCACACTATAACCGAGTACGGAAGCCGGTGTCCGCTCTCATGATATGGAACATTTCCTTGCGATTGCAGGGTCACAGGCCAGAAACACCCATTTCACGTAAGGTGTGGTCCGTCAAAGGGCGGATCAATCTGCATGCCAATAGTGCTCTTTCTGCCTGCGTGCGTGCACAGTCATGGCTAATTGACTCGCCCAGGGGGACCCTATTAGCCCTGATGCTGGCACTTACCGGGGATTTTGTTTTGCTTGCCTCATGCATATTTTCCGCAGTCATTGCCGCGAAAACACATAGGTCTGCGGCTTTTCACAGATCCTTCACAGTTTTCACAGTTTTCTTACAAAAAATCAGGTCATTTCTCTCCCTATAATTTGACAACCCGATAATGACCATTGGGCAAAAAGCCCTTTGTTTTGTGAGAAGAATTACTGTGGCTAATACTGTAGGATAATTCCTTCCCCCAGTCATGGATAAAATGTACACTAGTCAAA
>NC_086450.1:196133555-196183555 GCF_028390025.1 Pseudophryne corroboree | reverse complement strand
CCTAACACGGCAGCCCTTAAGGATCCTGCAGATCGTAGACAGGAAAATACGCTAAAATCCATTTACGTCACCACAGGTACACTACTCAGACCAGCTATTGCATCTGTGTGGGTGAGTAGTGCTATCGAAAAGTGGGCAGATAACTTGTCATCTGATATAGATACCCTGGATAGGGATACCATCCTGTTAACGCTGAGTTATATCGGGGACGCTGCAGCCTACCTAAAGGAGGCGGCGAGAGATATTGGCCTCTTGGGATCAAGGGCCAATGCCATGGCAGTCTCAGCTAGGAGAGCATTGTGGATTAATCAATGGAATGCTGATGCTGACTCCAAGAAAGCTATGGAGTCTCTACCGTTTAAAGGTGGTGTATTGTTTGGTGAAGGTCTCGCTGAGTTGGTATATCCGGCTACCGCGGGTAAGTCGTCATTTTTGCCTTATGTTTCTCCACAACAAAAGAAAGCTCACCACTTGCAGATGCAGTCCTTTCGACCAAATAAATACAAAAAAGGCCGAGGTTATTCCTTCCTTGCTAATAGAGGAAGAGGAAAAGGTAAAAGATCTCCGGCCGTGGCGGGTTCTCAAGAGCAGAAGTCCTCCCCGGCTTCTGCCAAATCCACCACATGACGCTGGGGCTCCTCTGTGAGAGTCCGCACCGGTGGGGGCACGTCTCAAGCTCTTCAGTCAATTCTGGGCTCGTTCGGCCCTAGACCCATGGATTTTAGAAATAGTGTCCAAACCGGGTACAAACTGGAGTTTCAAGACGTCCCCCCTTGACGTTTTTTCAAATCAGCCTTACCAGCTTCTCTTCCGAACAGGGAGGTAGTATGCGATGCAATACAAAAGTTGTGTCTGAATCAAGTCATTGTCAGGGTTCCCCCGGCACAACAGGGAGAAGGCTTTTATTCAAGCCTGTTTGTGGTTCCGAAGCCGGGCGGCTCGGTCAGACCAATTCTGAACCTAAAGTCCCTCAATCTTTACCTAAGAAAATTAAAATTCAAGATGGAATCTCTCCGAGCAGTGATCTCCAGTCTCGAGGAAGGGGATTTCATGGTGTCGTTCGACATAAAGGATGCCTACTTACACATCCCCATATATCCTCCGCATCAGGCTTACCTGAGGTTTGCTACTCAGGATTGTCATTTCCAATTTCAGACGTTGCCGTTTGGTCTGTCCACGGCTCCGAGGATTTTCACCAAGGTAATGGCGGAAATGATGGTTCTCCTTCGCAGGCAAGGAGTCACAATTATCCTTTACCTGGACGATCTCCTGATAAAGGCAAGATCCAAAGACAAGCTGGAGCAGGACATTGCGCTCTCCCTGACAGTTCTGCCACAACATGGTTGCCTCCTAAACCTGCCGAAGTCACAGTTGAATCCGACGAAGCAGCTGTTGTTTTTGGGAATGATTCTGAATTAGAGTTTTTCTTCCAGAAGAGAAGGCTCTGGAAATTTAGAGTTTGGTGAAACAAATTCTGAAACCAGCGAGAGTATCAATTCATCAATGCACTCAGTTGCTGGGGAAGATGGTGGCGGCCTACGAGGCCATTCAGTTTGGCAGATTCCATGCCAGAGTGTTTCAGTGGTACCTATTGGACAAATGGTCCGGATCCCACCTGCACATGCACCGGAAAATAATTATATCCTCCAAGACCAGAATCTCACTCCTGTGGTGGCTGCACAGCTCTCACCTCCTAGAGGGACGCAGGTTTGGGATCCAGGACTGGATCCTAGTAACCACGGATGCGAGTCTCCGAGGCTGGGGAGCAGTCACACAGGGGGAAACCTTCCAGGGAAAATGGTCAAGCCAGGAAGTTTGTCTACACATAAACGTTCTGGAGTTTAAAGGCCATTTACAATGGCCTTCTTCAAGCGGAACGTCGTCTTCGCAACCGGCCCGTCCTAATACAATTGGACAATATAACAGCAGTAGCGCACATAAACCGCCAGGGCGGAACAAAGAGCAGGGCGGCAATGGCAGAGGCCACAAAAGTTCTCCGCTGGGCGGAAAGACATACAAGTGTTCTGTCAGCAATCTTCATTCCAGGAGTGGACAACTGGGAAGCAGACTTCATCAGCAGACACTATCTCCATCCATCGGATCTTCATCAAGAGGTCTTCACAGAAGTGAAGTGACAAGTCTTTGGGGAATTCCTCAAATAGACGTGATGGCGTCTCACCTAGACAAGAAACTACAGAGATATTGTTCCAGGTCGAGGGACCCTCAAGCAATAGCGGTGGACGCGCTGGTAACACCATGGGTGTTTCAGTCGGTGTACGTGTTTCCTCCGCTTCCACTCATTCCAAAGGTGCTAAATCACATAAGAAGAACAAAGGTTCAGGTGATCCTCTTTGCTCCGGACTGGCCAAGGAGGGCTTGGTATCCAGATCTTCAGGAATTACTCATAAGAGATCCCTGGCCTCTTCCTCTACGAGAGGATCTGTTATAGCAGGGGCCGTGCGTGTACCACGACTTACCGCGGCTACGTTTGACGTCTTGGCGGTTGAACGCCGGATCCTAGCCCGAAAGGGTATTCCCAGTGAAGTTATTCCCACACTACTTCAGGCTAGAAAAAGAGTCACGTCTATACATTATCACCGTATTTGGAGAAAATATGTGTCTTGGTGTGAATCCAAGAAGGCTCCTCCTACGGAAGAATTTCAGCTAGGGCGTTTTCTTCATTTCCTGCAAGCAGGTGTGGATGCGGGCCTAAAGTTAGGCTCGATTTAAAGTACAAATTTCGGCCTTATCGGTTTACTTTCAAAATGAATTGGCCTCCTTTTCAGAAGTTCAGACTTTCGTGAAAGGAGTTTTGCACATCCAACCTCCATTTGTGCCCCCAGTGGCACCATGGGATCTTAACGTGGTGTTGCATTTTCTTCAATCACATTGGTTTGAACCTTTACAGAAGGTTGAGTTGAAATTTCTCACTTGGAAAGTGGTTATGCTATTGGCCTTAGCATTTGCAAGGCGGGTGTCTGAGCTAGGGGCTTTGTCTCACAAGAGTCCTTATTTAATCTTCCATGAAGATAGAGCGGAGTTGAGGACTCGTCAATTTCTGCCGAAGGTGGTTTTATCGTTCCACATGAACCAGCCTATTGTGGTACCAGTGACTACTGACGCCTTCGCGGAGTCAAAATCTCTCGATGTTGTCAGGGCCTTGAAAATTTATGTCGCCAGAATGGCTCACCTTAGGAAAACGGAAGCTCTGTTTATCCTGTATGTTGCCAACAAGATTGGGGCTCCTGCTTCCAAGCAGACTATTTCGCGCTGGATCTGTAATACGATTCAGCATGCTCATTCTACGTCTGGATTGCCGTTACCGAAATCAGTGAAGGCCCACTCTACCAGAAAAGTTGGCATATCCTGGGCGGCTGCCCGCGGAGTCTCGGCATTACAACTCTGCCGAGCAGCTACTTGGTCGGGTTCAAACACTTTTGCAAAATTTTACGAGTTCGATACCCTGGCTGATGAGGACCTCATGTTTGGTCAATCGGTGCTGCAGAGTCATCCGCACTCTCCCGCCCGTTCTAGAGCTTTGGTATAAACCCCATGGTTCTTATGGTGTCCCCAGCATCCTCTAGGACGTATGAGATAATAGGATTTTGGATCTTACCGGTAAATCCTTTTCTCTTAGTCCGTAGAGGATGCTGGGCGCCCGTCCCAGTGCGGACTCTATCTGCAGTTATTAGTTATGTTTACACACGGGTTGTGTTACGTTATGGTCAGCCTGTTGCTGACGTTGTTCATGCCGTTGACTGGAGTTTATGTTAAATGCCATGTTGTACGGCATGTTTGAGGTGTGAGCTGGTATGTGTCCCACCTTAGTTAAAAATAAATCCTTTCCTCAAAATGTCCGTCTCCCTGGGCACAGTTCCTATAACTGGAGTCTGGAGGAGGGGCATAGAGGGAGGAGCCAGGTCACACCCATTCAAAGTCTTAAAGTGCCCATGTCTCCTGCAGATCCCGTCTATACCCCATGGTTCTTATGGTGTCCCCAGCATCCTCTACGGACTAAGAAAAGGATTTACCGGTAGGTATTAAAATCCTATTTTTTTGAGTGAGACTGAAATAGTGAAACCTTTGTTTTCTGATGGTTCAATGTACACAAACTTTGTTTAATACAAGCAATTATTAAAAATATTGTATTAAATGACCCTCAGGCTGTGTGTATAAGGTGTATATGTAACACAAATGCATTCTGTGTTTAGACTTGGGTCCCATCGCCATTATATCTCATTATGGTATGCAATTATTCCAAAATACAGAAAAATCCGATATCCAAAATACTTCTGGTCCCAAGCATTTTGGATATGGGATACTCAACATATAGTATGTATGTATGTATGTATGTATGTATGTATGTATGCACAAATATAAAGCCACAGCACTCGCCACCCCAGAAGCAGGGTGCAATGTCTGCACTCATAGGGTGGGGTGCATGTAGCTCATGGCCACCTGCTCAAATATATACAAACAGAAAATTCAGCACTCACCAAAACAAGCTCACTTATCTTCACAACATCAATAAATAAATGATGGGGGTTTAGTTAGTGAATTGGCCAATGCACGGAAGCCTGCAAACCGCTCGCCAAGGTACCCCACCTTCATGCAGGTCCTACACGATCAGAGTCTTAAAAATTAAAACCTGGCAACTGTATCACACATAATATAACTGCAAATATGCCTACTTGGTTTAATGTGTACCTGCCACACACTTTGTCTTTTAAAGGTACACTAGTCACCTGACACTGGCTGATAAATTACTAAGGAACATGATATGTGTGATACAGTTGCCAGGTTTTAATTTTTTATGTATGCATGTGTGTGTGTGTGTACATGTGTGTGTGTGTGTGTGTGTGTGTGTGTGTGTGTGTATATATATATATATATATATATATATATATATATATATATATATATATATATATATATTTTTTTTTAATGAAGTCTGTGTGACGAAATGCGTTGGGCATTGATACTGACCTCTGACTCAGACAAGAACTTGTTTTAATATCTTGCATGTTTTACTTTTATATATTGTGCATTTACTTTTTATCCCATTTTTAAATAAAATTGATAAAATTGTTATTACATGTTTTAAATTTATATATACATCTTACGAATTTATTTTGGACACCATTGGTCAATACCCCCATCCCTTTTATATATATATATATATATATATATATATATATATATATATATATATATAATAGTATGTATAGGGGATTTCCACATCTGTGGTGTTTGACATGATTGCATAGTTTTGAAAATGGCCACGAAATGGATGCAGTAATAAAATCACTCTTACGTCTACAAAGATGGTACGTGCCCTATTCGCTTACAATTTGCATTGTTGGATGGGGTTGGGTATGTGTGACCAGCGATCAGGAGACCGCCGGTCATCATACCTCCGCCGGGATCCCGGAAGCGAAATGCTGGTGTGTGTGTGTGTGTGGGGTACGAGCGCAACAAGCCCCTTGCGGGCTCGCCGCGGAGGTTCTGTTCCCACTCTATGGGTGTCGTGGATACACATGAATGGGAATAGTCCAAGCTAGTATGTATGCCGACTGTCCGCATTCTCAGGGGGCAGGATGTAGGGGGAGGTGTTGGATGGACCCACTAGGACATTATTAAGGAAGCCACCTCTGCTGGACTCTGTGTGAGTGCAGTGTGCACTCTGTGTGAGTGTGACTTGTATTATATATTTTAAAGGACTCGTTACACAATTAACTTGCAGTATAAAACCTTATCCCTTTTCAATTCTTGCCATCGGCTGGACTTCTGACGCCCGTCTTGGCGTGCCGGTCATATCAGAGCGCAGGTGTCAAGAAACTAGAGATGACAAAAAAATACAGCAGTGTAAATTCCTGGCGCAAAGTTATCAGCCCAATCTAAATCCTCAACAGATCTGTCCAAATAACAGATCAAGGAAATAATCGAAAGGAAAAAGAATGAAAGGATAGATCAAAGGCGATAACAACAATCTTTAAAATTAGGTATACATCACATGTTCTGTGGTCCCTTCAGATAATCGCTGAATCAAAGGTCTCTTAATGTCCAGATGTCACACATGGAAGAAAGAGAAATAATGCAATCTATGGGTAATATTGCTTAAAACACTGAAAACAACCAGCCTATGAGTGTCCAGAAAGGAGCCCTAAGGTGCCAGGACCCAATTTGATAGTAGATAGGGATAGTATCTCGCCACCACTCCGCAGGTATTTTTGGACGTACCAAAACTCACATCAAAATAGATAAGGACAGGTATATAAAGGTATCTTTAAATACTATATCCACCGTGTCATAAAGCAAGACAGGAGTTTTTTCCAATAAACGTACCCCACTCACTTTTGGAGGGGGATTGTTCCCACGTATAAAGGTATCTTTCAAATCAGGATAACATCCACGATAATCCAATAAAGTTTTTATTAAAAGTTCATAAAAAACAGCAATAAGTTGTTTTTCTATGTAGTGTCCACTTTCTGATTAGTACAGAAAACATGCAGGTCAGATGTTATAGACAAAGATTGGCATAATCCGGTTTCTCTAACGTCCTAGTGGATGCTGGGAACTCCGTAAGGATCATGGGGAATAGCGGGCTCCGAAGGAGGCTGGGCACTCTCGAAAGATTTATGACTACCTGGTGTGCACTGGCTCCTCCCACTATGACCCTCCTCCAAGCCTCAGTTAGATCTTGTGCCCGGCCGAGGTTGGATGCACACTAGGGGCTCTCCTGAGCCCTTAGAAAGAAAGTATAGATTTAGGTTTTTTATTTTCAGTGAGACCTGCTGGCAACAGGCTCACTGCAGCGAGGGACTAACGGGAGAAGAAGCGAACTCGCCTGCTTGCAGCCGGATTGGGCTTCTTAGGCTACTGGACACCATTAGCTCCAGAGGGATCGACCGCAGGCCCAGTCCTTGGTGTTAGGTCCCGGAGCCGCGCCGCCGTCCCCCTTACAGAGCCAGAAGCAAGAAGAGGTCCGGAAAAACGGCGGCAGAAGACCTCAGTCTTCACCAAGGTAGCGCACAGCACTGCAGCTGTGCGCCATTGCTCCTCATGCACACCACACACTCCGGTCACTGATGGGTGCAGGGCGCTGGGGGGGGGGCGCCCTGAGCAGCAATATAAACACCTTGGCTGGCAAAAATACATCACATATAACCCCCAGGGCTATATGGATATATATTAACCCCTGCCAGATTCCATAAAAATGCGGGAGAAAAGTCCGCGAAAAAGGGGCGGAGCCTATCTCCTCAGCACACTGGCGCCATTTTTCCCTCACAGCTCCGTTGGAGGGAAGCTCCCTGGCTCTCCCCTGCAGTCTACACTACAGAACAGGGTTAAAACAGAGAGGGGGGGCACTAAATTTAGGCGCAGTATAAATTATATTTCTCTGACGTCCTAGTGGATGCTGGGACTCCGTCAGGACCATGGGGATTAGCGGCTCCGCAGGAGACAGGGCACAAAAATAAAAGCTTTAGGACTAGGTGGTGTGCACTGGCTCCTCCCCCTATGACCCTCCTCCAAGCCTCAGTTAGGTTTTTGTGCCCGTCCGAGCAGGGTGCAATCTAGGTGGCTCTCCTAAAGAGCTGCTTAGAAAAAGTTATTAGGTTTTTTATTTTCAGTGAGTCCTGCTGGCAACAGGCTCACTGCAACGAGGGACTTAGGGGAGAAGAAGTGAACTCACCTGCGTGCAGGATGGATTGGCTTCTTAGGCTACTGGACACCATTAGCTCCAGAGGGATCGAACACAGGCCCAGCCATGGAGTCCGGTCCCGGAGCCGCGCCGCCGACCCCCTTGCAGATGCCGAAAAGTGAAGAGGTCCAGAAACCGGCGGCAGAAGACTTTTCAGTCTTCATGAGGTAGCGCACAGCACTGCAGCTGTGCGCCATTGTTGTCAGCACACTTCACACCAGTGGTCACTGAGGGTGCAGGGCGCTGGGGGGGGGGCGCCCTGGGCAGCAATGATAATACCTTGTTCTGGCTAAAAATACATCACATATAGCCCCTGGGGCTATATGGATGTATTTAACCCCTGCCAGGTCTCACAAACACCGGGAGAAGAGCCCGCCGAAATAGGGGGCGGGGCCTATCTCCTCAGCACACAGCGCCATTTTCCTGCACAGCTCCGCTGCGAGGAAGGCTCCCAGGACTCTCCCCTGCACTGCACTACAGAAACAGGGTAAAAAAACAGAGAGGGGGGGCACTTTTTTGGCGATATTGATATATTAAGCTGCTATAAAGGAAACAACACTTCTGTAGGGTTGTTCCTATATATTTATAGCGCTTGGGTGTGTGCTGGCAAACTCTCCCTCTGTCTCCCCAAAGGGCTAGTGGGGTCCTGTCTTCGATAAGAGCATTCCCTGTGTGTCTGCTGTGTGTCGGTACGTGTGTGTCGACATGTATGAGGACGATGTTGGTGTGGAGGCGGAGCAATTGCCGGTAATGGTGATGTCACCCCCTAGGGAGTCGACACCGGAATGGATGGCTTTGTTTATGGAATTACGTGATAATGTCAGCACATTTACAAAAATCAGTTGACGACATGAGACGGCCGGCAAACCAGTTAGTACCTGTCCAGGCGTCTCAGACACCGTCAGGGGCTGTAAAACGCCCTTTACCTCAGTCGGTCGACACAGACCCAGACACGGACACCGAATCTAGTGTCGACGGTGAAGAAACAAACGTATTTTCCAGTAGGGCCACACGTTATATGATCACGGCAATGAAGGAGGCTTTGCATATCTCTGATACTGCAAGTACCACAAAAAGGGGTATTATGTGGGGTCTGAAAAAACTACCTGTAGTTTTTCCTGAATCAGAGGAATTGAATGAAGTGTGTGATGAAGCGTGGGTTAACCCCGATAGAAAACTGCTAATTTCAAAGAAGTTATTGGCATTATATCCTTTCCCGCCAGAGGTTAGGGCGCGCTGGGAAACACCCCCTAGGGTGGATAAGGCACTCACACGCTTATCAAAACAAGTGGCGTTACCGTCTCCTGAAACGGCCGCCCTCAAGGATCCAGCTGATAGGAGGCTGGAAACTACCCTGAAAAGTATATACACTCATACTGGTGTTATACTGCGACCAGCCATCGCCTCAGCATGGATGTGCAGTGCTGGGGTGGTTTGGTCGGATTCCCTGACTGAAAATATTGATTATATGCGAGATGCTCAGAGGGATATTTGCACTCTGGCATCGAGAGTAAGTGCGATGTCCATATCTGCCAGAAGAAGTTTATGGACGCGACAGTGGTCAGGTGATGCGGATTCCAAACGGCATATGGAAGTATTGCCGTATAAAGGGGAGGAATTATTTGGGGTCGGTCTATCGGATTTGGTGGCCACGCAACAGCCGGGAAATCCACCTTTTTACCTCAGGTCCCCTCCCAACAGAAAAAGACACCGTCTTTTCAGCCGCAGTCCTTTCGTACCTATAAGAACAAGCGGGCAAAAGGACAGTCATATCTGCCCCGAGGCAAAGGAAAGGGTAAGAGAGTGCACCAAGCAGCTCCCTCCCAGGAGCAGAAGCCCTCCCCGGCTTCTGCAAAGCCCTCAGCATGACGTTGGGGCTTTACAAGCGGACTCAAGGGCGGTGGGGGGTCGACTCAAGAATTTCAGCGCACAGTGGGCTCACTCACAGGTGGACCCCTGGATCCTGCAGGTAGTATCTCAGGGTTACAGGTTGGAATTCGAGAAGTCTCCCCCTCGCCGGTTCCTAAAGTCTGCTCTGCCAACGTCTCCCTCAGACAGGGCGACGGTATTGGAAGCCATTCACAAGCTGTATTCTCAGCAGGTGATAGTCAAGGTACCCCTCCTACAACAGGGAAAGGGGTATTATTCCACACTATTTGTGGTACCGAAGCCGGACGGCTCGGTAAGACCTATTCTAAATCTGAAATCTTTGAACCTGTACATACAAAAATTCAAGTTCAAGATGGAGTCACTCAGAGCAGTGATAGCGAATCTGGAAGAAGGGGACTTTATGGTGTCCCTGGACATCAAGGATGCTTACCTGCATGTCCCAATTTGCCCTTCACATCAAGGGTACCTCAGGTTCGTGGTGCAAAACTGTCATTATCAGTTTCAGACGCTGCCGTTTGGATTGTCCACGGCACCTCGGGTCTTTACCAAGGTAATGGCCGAAATGATGTTTCTTCTGCGAAGAAAAGGCGTATTAATTATCCCTTACTTGGACGATCTCCTGATAAGGGCAAGGTCCAGAGAACAGCTGGAGGACGTAGTAGCACTAACCCAAGTAGTGCTGCAACAGCACGGGTGGATTCTGAATTTTCCAAAATCTCAATTGACCCCGACGACACGTCTGCTGTTCCTGGGAATGATTCTGGACACGGTTCAGAAAAAGGTGTTTCTTCCGGAGGAGAAAGCCAGGGAGTTATCCGAACTTGTCAGGAACCTCCTAAAACCAGGAAAAGTGTCTGTGCATCAATGCACAAGAGTCCTGGGAAAAATGGTGGCTTCTTACGAAGCGATTCCATTCGGCAGATTCCACGCACGAACTTTTCAGTGGGATCTGCTGGACAAATGGTCCGGATCGCATCTGCAGATGCATCAGCGGATAACTTTGTCTCCACGGACAAGGGTGTCTCTTCTGTGGTGGTTGCAGAGTGCTCATCTGTTAGAGGGCCGCAGATTCGGCATACAGGACTGGGTCCTGGTGACCACGGATGCCAGTCTGAGAGGCTGGGGAGCGGTCACACAGGGAAGAAACTTCCAGGGAGTGTGGTCAAGCCTGGAGATGTCTCTTCACATAAATATACTGGAGCTAAGAGCGATTTACAATGCTCTAAGCCTGGCAAAACCCCTGCTTCAGGGTCAGCCGGTGTTGATCCAGTCGGACAACATCACGGCAGTCGCCCACGTAAACAGACAGGGCGGCACAAGAAGCAGGAGGGCAATGGCAGAAGCTGCAAGGATTCTTCGCTGGGCGGAAGATCATGTGATAGCACTGTCAGCAGTGTTCATTCCGGGAGTGGACAACTGGGAAGCGGACTTCCTCAGCAGACACGATCTACACCCGGGAGAGTGGGGACTTCATCCAGAAGTCTTCCACATGATTGTGAACCGTTGGGAAAAACCAAAGGTGGATATGATGGCGTCCCGCCTCAACAAAAAACTGGACAGGTATTGCGCCAGGTCAAGAGACCCTCAGGCAATAGGTGTGGACGCTCTGGTAACACCGTGGGTGTTCCAGTCAGTGTATGTGTTTCCTCCTCTGCCTCTCATACCAAAAGTACTGAGAATTATACGGCAAAGGGGAGTAAGAACGATACTCGTGGCTCCGGATTGGCCAAGAAGAACTTGGTACCCGGAACTTCAGGAGATGCTCACGGAAGATCCGTGGCCTCTACCTCTAAGACGGGACCTGCTTCAGCAGGGACCGTGTCTATTCCAAGACTTACCGCGGCTGCGTTTGACGGCATGGCGGTTGAACGCCGAATTCTAAGGGAAAAAGGCATTCCGGAAGAGGTCATCCCTACCCTGGAAAAAGCCAGGAAGGAGGTGACTGCACAACATTATCACCGCATTTGGAGAAAATATGTTGCGTGGTGTGAGGCCAGGAAGGCCCCGACGGAGGAATTTCAACTGGGTCGATTCCTACATTTCCTGCAAACAGGATTGTCTATGGGCCTCAAATTAGGGTCCATTAAGGTTCAAATTTCGGCCCTGTCGATTTTCTTCCAGAAAGAATTGGCTTCAGTTCCTGAAGTCCAGACTTTTGTAAAAGGAGTACTACATATAAAGCCCCCGGTTGTGCCCCCAGTGGCTCCGTGGGATCTTAATGTAGTTTTGGATTTTCTCAAATCCCATTGGTTTGAGCCACTCAAATCGGTGGATTTGAAATATCTTACATGGAAAGTAACCATGCTACTGGCCCTGGCTTCAGCCAGGAGAGTGTCAGAATTGGCGGCTTTATCGTATAAAAGCCCATATCTGATTTTCCATTCGGACAGGGCAGAACTGCGGACGCGTCCTCAGTTTCTGCCTAAGGTGGTTTCAGCGTTTCACCTGAACCAGCCTATTGTGGTGCCTGCGGCTACTAGCGATTTGGAGGATTCCAAGTTGCTGGACGTTGTCAGGGCATTGAAAATATATATTTCAAGGACGGCTGGAGTCAGAAAATCTGACTCACTGTTTATACTGTATGCACCCAACAAGCTGGGTGCTCCTGCTTCTAAGCAGACGATTGCTCGTTGGATTTGTAGCACAATTCAACTTGCACATTCTGTGGCAGGCCTGCCACAGCCTAAATCTATCAAGGCCCATTCCACAAGGAAGGTGGGCTCATCTTGGGCGGCTGCCCGAGGGGTCTCGGCATTACAACTCTGCCGAGCAGCTACGTGGTCGGGGGAGAAATTCTACAAATTTGATACCCTGGCTAAAGAGGACCTGGAGTTCTCTCATTCGGTGCTGCAGAGTCATCCGCACTCTCCCGCCCGTTTGGGAGCTTTGGTATAATCCCCATGGTCCTGACGGAGTCCCAGCATCCACTAGGACGTCAGAGAAAATAAGATTTTACTTACCGATAAATCTATTTCTCGTAGTCCGTAGTGGATGCTGGGCGCCCATCCCAAGTGCGGATTGTCTGCAATACTTGTACATAGTTATTGTTACAAAAAAATCGGGTTGTTATTGTTGTGAGCCGTCTGTTCAGAGGCTCCTACGTTTATCATACTGTTAACTGGGTTCAGATCACAGGTTGTACGGTGTGATTGGTGTGGCTGGTATGAGTCTTACCCGGGATTCAAAATCCTTCCTTATTGTGTACGCTCGTCCGGGCACAGTATCCTAACTGAGGCTTGGAGGAGGGTCATAGGGGGAGGAGCTAGTGCACACCACCTAGTCCTAAAGCTTTTATTTTTGTGCCCTGTCTCCTGCGGAGCCGCTAATCCCCATGGTCCTGACGGAGTCCCAGCATCCACTACGGACTACGAGAAATAGATTTATCGGTAAGTAAAATCTTATTAAAAGCAGCTATAGGGGACATAACTCAGTTAGTCCCTGCATTATATAGCGCTCTGGTGTGTGCTGGCATACTCTCACTCTGTCCCCCCAAAGGGCTTTTGTGGGTCCTGTCCTCATTGGAGCATTCCTTGTGTGTGTGCGGTGTGTCGGTACGGCTGTGTCGACATGTTTGATGAGGAGACTTATGTGGAGGCGGAGCAGTTGCCGATAAATGAGATGTCGCCCCTGTGGGCCGACACCAGAGTGGATGGATAGGTGGAAGGTATTAACCGACAGTGTCAACTCCTTACATAAAAGGCTGGATGACGTAACAGCTATGGGACAGCCGGCTTCTCAGCCCGCGCCTGCCCAGACGTCTCAAAGGCCATCAACGCTCCCTCAGATGGCAGACACAGATGTCGACACGGAGTCGAACTCCAGTGTCGACGAGGTTGAGACATATACACAATCCACTAGGAACATCCGTTACATGATCCCGGCAATATAAAATGTGTTACACATTTCTGACATTAACCCAAGTACCACTAAAAACAAAGGGTTTTATATGTGGGGAGAAAAAGCAGGCAGTGTTTTGTTCCCCCATCAAATGAGTGAATGAAGTGTGAAAAAGCGTGGGTTTCCCCGATAAGAAACTGGTAATTTCTAACAAGTTACTGATGGCGTACCCTTTCCCGCCAGAGGATAAGTTACGCTGGGAGATATCCCCTAGGGTGGATAAGGCGCTCACACGTTTGTCAAGGTGGCACTGCCGTCTTAGGATACGGCCAGTTTGAAGGTACCTGCTGATAAATAGCAGGAGGCTATCCTGAAGTCTGTAATTACACACTCAGGTACTAGACTGAGACCTGCAGATGCTGCAGCGTGGTCTGTACCCCTTTCAAACAGGGATACTATTTTGCGAACATAAGACGTCGTCTTATATATGAGGGATGCACAGAGGAATATTTTGCCGGCTGGCATCCTGAATTATTGCAATGTCCATTCTGTCAGGAGGGTATTGGAGACCCGACACTGGACAGGTGATGCTGACTTTAAAAGGCACATAGAGCCTTATAAGGGTGAGGAATTGGTTGGGGATGGTCTCTGGGACCTCGTATCCACAGCAACAGCTGGGATGAAAATATTTTACCTCAGGTTTCCTCACAGCCTAAGAAACGCACTGTATTATCAGGTACAGTCCTTTCGGCTTCAAAAAAGCAGGCGAGTCAAACGAGGGAAGAGGGAAAATGCTGCACCAGCAGCCAGTCCCCAGAATCAAAATTCTTCCCCTGCTTCCTCTGAGTCCACCGCATGACGCGGGGGCTCCACAGGCGTAGCCAGGTACGGTGGAGGGCCGCCTCAAAAATTTCAGCGATCAGTGGGCTCGCTCACAGGTGGATCCCTGGATCCTTCAAGTAGTATCTCAGGGGTACAAGCTGGAAGTCGAGGCGTCTCCCCCCCCCCCCCCCCCCCCGCCGTTTACTCAAATCTGCCTTGCCGACAACTCCCTCAGGCAGGGAGGCTGTGCTAGAGGCAATTCACAAGCTGTATTCCCAGCAGGTGATAGTCAAGGTGCCCCTACTTCAATAAGGACGTGGTTACTATTCCACACTGTTTGTGGTACCGAAACCAGCCGGTTCGGTGGGACCCATTTTAAAATGGAAATCCTTGAACACTTACATAACAAAGTTCAAGATGGAATCGCTCAGGGCGGTTATTGCAAGCCTGGACGAGGGGGATTACATGGTATCCCTGGACATCAAGGATGCTTACCTGCATGTCCCTATTTACCTTCCTCACCAGGAGTACCTCAGATTGTGGTACAGGATTGCCATTACCAATTCCAGACACTACCGTTTGGACTGTCCACGGCACCGAGGGTGTGTACCAAGGTAATGGCAGAAATGATGATACTCCTTCAAAAAAAAAAAAAGGGAGTTTTTATTTATCCCATACTTGGATGATCTCCTTATAAAGGCAAGGTCCAGGGAGCAGTTACTGGTCGGAGTAGCACTATCTCAGGAGGTGCTACAACAGCATGGCTGGATTCTGAACATTCCAAAGTCACAGCTGGTTCCTTCCACTCGCTTACTGTTCCTGGGGATGATTTTGGACACAGAACAGAAAAAAGTGTTTCTCCCGCAGGAGAAAGCCAAGGAGCTGTCATCTCTAGTCAGAGACCTCCTAAAACCAAAAAGGGTATCGGTGCATCGTTGCACACGAGTCCTGGGAAAAATGGTGGCTTCATACGAAGCAATTCCATTCGGCAGGTTCCATGCGAGGACCTTCCCGTGAGACCTCTTAGATAAGTGGTTGGGATCGCATCTTCAAATGCATCAAATGATAACCCTGTCTCCAAGGACCAGGGTGTCTCTACTGTGGTGGATGCAGGGTGCTCATCTTCTAGAGGGCCGCAGTTTCGGCATACAGGACTGGGTCCTGGTGACCACGGATGCCAGCCTTCAAGGCTGGGGAGCAGTCACACAGGGAAGAAACTTCCAGGGCCTATGGTCAAGTCAGGAGACTTCCCTACATATAAATTCTGGAACTGAGGGCCATTTACAATGCCCTAAGTCAGGCAAGACCCCTGCTTCAAAACCAGCCGGTACTGATACAGTCAGACAACATCACGGCAGTCGCCCATGTGACCCGACAGGGCGGAACAAGAAGCAGGATGGCAATGGCAGAAGCCACAAGGATTCTCCGATGGGCGGAAAATCACGATCTAGCACTGTCACTAGTGTTCATTCCGGGAGTGGACAACTGGGAAGCAGACTTCCTCAGCAGACACGACCTACACCCGGGAGAGTGGGGACTTCATCCAGAAGTCTTCCTGCTGTTGGTAAACCGTTGGGAAAGGCCACAGGTGGACATGATGGCGTCCCGCCTCAACAAAAAGCTAAAGAGATATTGCGCCAGGTCAAGGGACCCTCAGGCGATAGCTGTGGACGCTCTAGTGACACCGTGGGTGTACCAGTCGGTTTATGTGTTCCCTACTCTGCCTCTCATACCAAAGGTACTGAGAATAATAAGATGGCGAGGAGTAAGAACGATACTCGTGGTTCCGGATTGGCCAAGAAGGGCTTGGTACCCGGAACTTCAGGAAATGATATCAGAGGACCCATGGCCTCTGCCGCTCAGACAGGACCTGCTTCAGCAGGGGCCCTGTCTGTTCCAAGACTTACCGCGGCTGCGTTTGACGGCATGGCGATTGAGCGCCGGATCCTGAAGGAAAAGGGTATTCCGGAAGAAGTCATTCCTGCGCTTATTAAAGCCAGGAAAGATGTTACGGCAAAGCATTATCACCGCATGTGGCGGGAATATGTTGCATGGTGCGAGGCCAAAAAGGCCCCAACAGAGGAATTTCCACTAGGTCGATTTCTACATTTCCTGCAAGCAGGAGTGAATATGGGCCTAAGTCTAGGCTCCATTAAAGTACAGATCTCGGCTCTGTCGATTTTCTTTCAAAAAGAATTAGCTTCAGTACCTGAAGTTCAGGCATTGTGAAAGGAGTGCTGCATATTCAGCCCCCGTTTGTGCCCCCTGTGGCACCTTGGGATCTCAACGTGGTGTTGAGTTTTCTTAAAATCACATTGGTTTGAGCCACTAAAAACCGTGGATCTAAAATATCTCACGTGGAAAGTGGTCATGTTATTGGCCTTGGCTTCAGCCAGGCGAGTGTCAGAATTGGCGGCTTTATCATGTAAAAGCCCTTATCTAATTTTCCATATGGATAGGGCAGAATTGAGGACTCGTCCCCAATTTCTTCCTAAGGTGGTGTCAGCGTTTCACCTGAACCAGCCTATTGTGGTGCCGGCGGCTACTAGTGAATTGGAGGACTCCAAGTTGCTAGACGTTGTCAGGGCCCTGAAAATATGTTTCCAGGACGGCTGGAGTCAGAAACTCTGACTCGCTGTTTATCCTGTATGCACCCAACAAGCTGGGTGCTCCTGCTTCTAAGCAGTCTATTGCTCGCTGGATTTGTAGTACAATTCAGCTTGCACATTCTGTGGCAGGCATACCACAGCCAAAATCTGTAAATGCCCATTCCACAAGGAAGGTGGGCTCATCTTGGGCGGCTGCCCGAGGGGTCTCGGCTTTACAACTTTGCCGAGCAGCTACTTGGTCAGGGGCAAACACGTTTGCAAAATTCTACAAATTTGATACCCTGGCTGAGGAGGACCTGGAGTTCTCTCATTCGGTAAAGCAGACCGCATTCACATTTAATTAAATAAACAACATTAGTTGTATGACACGTTATAAAATCGTGGATTTTATATTCAATGTTGTTTACTGTGAAAGAGGTGATTTTAGATGTTTCAGATGATATGGTTCTGCTTTACGTAGGACGGACAGGTAGAGCATTGAAAACTCGTGTAGCAGAACACCTACGTAACATTAAAAAAGGTGTAACAACACACACTCTATCAGAGCATTTTTTTAAAATACATAAATGCTCCACATCAAAAATCATCTTCTTTCTTGGAATTCAACAAGTGAGGTCAAATTGGAGAGATAGAGACACGGAAGGAAATTTGGCCAGGTCAGAAATGAATTGGATATTTAAATTAAATACACTCATCCTTATTGGTTTAAACTCCGACTTTGAGCTTAAATGGTTCATGCAATGAATCAATATTTCCATCAGCTCATAAACAAATCTTGTTTTCATTTTATTTAATTAAATAGATATAAGCATGAGCCAATTTTTATTTTATTTCATTTTATGCATCTGTGGAGAAATATAATTTCATGATATGAATACTCTGGATAGGCACCTTATTTATAATAAGAGTATTTTTAAGTTTAACAACTAAAGTATTAGTAGAATGTGTTGGCATGTCAGTCCTTCTACTTGGTAACATGGAAGTTTAGATAGACTCATCTTCCGTTAACCATAACGATCGCCGGCCGGAAGAGCCGCTAAACGCACTTCCGGCAAATGGAACGCAGCGTGGAACGCACGCAGCTCCACTTCCGGTTAGGTGGAACGCATGGCGTCCGTCATTGCAGTTTTCCAGTTTCACTGTCCTTATCCGGAATCATAACAGCCAAAATACTTTTGGTATAACAGGAAACATAATCCTGCAATGTATAAATATGCCACTTTATTATTTGTATTTGCTTTCTGTATTTTATAACAATTCGTTACCCAGCATACTGTGGGATAATCATCATTTCCTGTTTGGGGGTATAAATACCTTTGTCATCACTACCTGGATAGGCACCTTGAAAAAGACCAGGGAGGTCGAAACGTCGTTGGTGAAACCAGGTAGTGATTTTTTCATCAATTTTTTTATCGATTTTGCTTTTTTTTTGTTTTCTCTATGGAATACCATTTTTGAAGTATGTTTCACATGACAGTATTGACATAAAACCGGATTATGCCAATCTTTGTCTATAACATCTGACCTGCATGTTTTCTGTACTAATCAGAAAGTGGACACTACATAGAAAAACAACTTATTGCTGTTTTTTATGAACGTTTAATAAAAACTTTATTGGATTATCGTGGATGTTATCCTGATTTGAAAGATACCTTTATACGTGGGAACAATCCCCCTCCAAAAGTGAGTGGGGTACGTTTATTGGAAAAAACTCCTGTCTTGCTTTATGACACGGTGGATATAGTATTTAAAGATACCTTTATATACCTGTCCTTATCTATTTTGATGTGAGTTTTGGTACGTCCAAAAATACCTGCGGAGTGGTGGCGAGATACTATCCCTATCTACTATCAAATTGGGTCCTGGCACCTTAGGGCTCCTTTCTGGACACTCATAGGCTGGTTGTTTTCAGTGTTTTAAGCAATATTACCCATAGATTGCATTATTTCTCTTTCTTCCATGTGTGACATCTGGACATTAAGAGACCTTTGATTCAGCGATTATCTGAAGGGACCACAGAACATGTGATGTATACCTAATTTTAAAGATTGTTGTTATCGCCTTTGATCTATCCTTTCATTCTTTTTCCTTTCGAAGAAACTAGAGATGCTTTAACAAAAATACCAGAATTCAAGAAAATTATACCATTTTCAAAACTGAAAACATATTTGCAATACACTCAGTAGTTTGGTTATCTCTAAAAAGTAACAAAGCTTCAAAGCTTTGTTAATGCACTGCAGAGGCGCCCATACTTTTCTTTTAATGCCCATGCATGAGGCCAAAACACATTGGGGCAGATGTATTAAGCCTGGAGACGGCATAAGGAAGTGATAAACCAGTGATAAGTGCAAGGTGATAAACGCACCAGCCAATCAGCTCCTAACTGTTAATTTACATATTGGAGCTGATTGGCTGGTGCATTTATCACCTTGCACATATCACTGGTTTATCACTTCCTTATGCCTTCTCCAGGTTAATACATCTGCCCCATAGTCTTAAAAAAGTTTGCCATGCAAACTATTACAGCTATTACAATACTTTATATTGGCAAGTTGAGCTTAATGTTTCCTTTTCTTTTCTGGCAGTCCTCTGTCTGACAGAGATCAGTTGGCGATTGGCCGATTACAGTTTCAGGCCTACTTTACCCCAGGTCACACTACCGGCCACATGATTTATGTCCTGGATGGTAAATCTGGAGATGGACCAGACTGCCTATTTTCCGGGGATCTTCTCTTTCTTGCGGGTTGTGGTAAGTTCAATGGAGAAATGGCTCCATTGTAGTCTGTAACATTCATTACTGCCATTTGGTGTATTACGTAATTCCAATTATATTTACTTTAAACAGAATTAAGTGTCTTACCTTACATCACTGCAAAAACACAGATGGGCAAGTCAAAGGTTATATACAATTATTATTATTAAGAACTTTACTCCAACCCACAATTTTTAAAAATATATTAATTTTTAATAGTGACTGCAAATGGTTAACATGTTAAACTATAATGGTTGTGATGAGTCGGGGATTTTTAACATACTGACTTTCCTCAATTCCCAGACAGATCACCGATCATTGATGTTTGCCAATCAGCATTTTTGGTCATTGGATCAGCGCCAGGGTATTAGTGTTGATATGTGGCCCGCATTAGAGATGCTAATTCATCCAGTTTTGAGTAAACTCTGAAGTGCCAAAAGTCATGGGATAGATGACTAATATTGTGTAGGACCCCCTTTAGCCCAGCAAAGTATAGTAACTCGACGTAGCATAGATTCCACAAGTGAACGGAAGACCTCTGGAGAGGTGTTAACCTATGCTATTTGGATAGCTTCCCATAGCTCCGATACTTGTAGGTGCAGGATATTTGGTGTGAGTGGATCTCTCCACCACTTCTTATAGATGCTCAATTGGTTTCATGTTGGGTGAACATGGTGGCCGCACCGTTCTTTGGAACTCACCAGAGTGCTCCTCGAACCAATTCTGGACAACTTAGGACCGATTCCTGCTAAAATATTCCATCTTTGTGGGGGTACATGAAATGCATGAAGGGCTAAAAATGGTCAACAAGCACTGCAACACAGCTGTTGCCATTCAATGACTTGTTCAGCCAGACCAGCAGACCCAACCAATGCCACGTGAACACACCCCACACCGTTATGGAACCACTACCAGCCTGCGCGAAGCATCCTCGGCAACTGAGGTCCATGGCCTCACATGGTCTGCGCCACACCCAAATCGTACCATCAGCCCAAAACAACTGGAACCGTGACTCATCTGACCACACTGCTGTGCCTGTTGTAGTTTTAACAGGGGCACTCTAGTGTGTCTTCTGCTCCCATATCCCATGGAAGGTAAAGATCACTGTACTGACTTGCTGGATAAGGAATCTGGTAACGCCTACATTGACTGTAGATGTGATTTGAGCCAGTGTTGCTTGTCTGTTACCACAGACAATTCTGGCAAGACAACGCTGGTCACAATCATTAAGCACCTGTGATCTGCCACTGTGTTGTCCGCAGTGGGTGGTAATGCCTTCTATGAGATATTCCCAGTACACACTTGACACCATAGATCGAGGAATGTTGAATGTTCGCACAATATAAAAGTTGAACTCCATAGACAACGTGGTTTTTTTTTCTGCAGCAGGATACATTGGTTTCTTCAGGAAAACATTGGGGTGTCGAGTGGATCTTGATCCAGAGGCACCAACATGCTAAAGCTTTAGGCTGTCCCAGGATGCATTGGGGCCTCCCCTATAAACCCCGCCTCTAAGCATTGAGAGCTCCGTTTTACATAGTAACATAGTAATTGAGATTGAATAGAGGCGAAATGCCCATCATGTTCAACCTGTATTCTGTATTAAGTTGAGTTGATTATAATGTACCTGCTGAAGTAATGCTTTATGACTAGTTAACTATAAATCATGTTCCACCCGGATTATCAACGTCAATATTTTAAATGTCATAACCTTGGATATCATTTTCAATCAGAAATGTATCCAATCCGTTTTTAAATGCGTTTACAGAGTCCGCCATTACCACCTTCCCTGGCAGGGAATTCCAAATCCTTATTGCCCTAACAGTGAAGAACCCTTTCCTACGTAACGTACGGAATTCTCTCCTCTAGCTTCAGCGAGTGCCCACGTGTCCTAAACAGAGTTCTTTTAATAACTTTGTTCTGTCCCTTTACATATTTGAAGATATTAATAATGTCTCCTATTAGATGCCTCTTTTCCAGTGTATTCGTGTTCAACCTAGTAAGCCCTTTCTCATAATCAATTTAGTAGCTCTACTTTGAACCCTTTCGAGTTCACCGATATAATTTTTTTTTTTTTTTTTTTTTATACAGTGGTGCACAAAATTGAACTCCATATTCCAGGTGCAGACGTACCAATGATTTATACAGTGGCATGATTACACTCTCATCCCTTGTCTCAGTTCCCCGTTTTATGCACGCTAGCACCTTACTTGCCTTCTTTACTGCGCTTTGACATTGTATATGGTTATTAAGCCTATTATCAATTAGTACCCCCATATCCTTTTCCAATACTGTTACTCCTAGACTTTCCCCATTAAATATGCAGGATGCAAGTTTGTTTTTAGTCCTGAAATGCATAACCTTGCATTTTTCTATATTGAAACTCGTTCTCCATTTAGACGCCCAGATTTAAAGTTTAGATAAGTCATTCTGTAGAGACTCCACATCTATTTCTGAATTAATTACCCTACACAGTTTAGTATCATCTGAAAAGCCTGACACTCTGCTTTCCAGGCCTATTTCTAGGTAATTGATAAATATTTTGAACAGTAGTGGTCCGAGTACAGACCCCTGTGGTATTCTGCTCACTACTAGTGTCCAGCCTGAGGACTTCCCGTTGACCACTACTCGCTGTACCCTGTTGTCCAGCCAATTACTTATCCATGTACAAACAGTTTTTCCTAGGCCAAGCTCCTTTAATTTGATGATCAGTCTCCTGTGCGGCACTGTATCGAAGGCTTTTGCAAAATCTAAGTAGACCACATCCACTGCTTTTTCCTGGTCAAGATTGTCACTCACTTCCTCATAGATGCTAACTAAGTTAGTTTGACATGATCTGTCCCTCACAAACCCATGCTGACTCTTGCTAATAATATTAGCGGTCTGCAGATACTCCTGTATGCTATCCCTTAGAATTCCTTCCAATATTTTCCCCACTATAGATGTCACTGTCTGTAGTTTTCCGGATGATTTTTGGATACCTTTTTAAATAATGGCACTACCTCAGCTATACGCCAATTCTTTGGTACCATGCCTGATCTAATTGAACTATTGAAAATCAAGTATAGGGGTCTTGCTAGTTGTGACCTAATCTCCATAAGAACCCTCGGGTGAAGTCCATCAGGGCCAGGTGATTTATTAATCTTAATTTTGCTTAGTCTCTCCCAGAATACTTCTTCACTTAAACAAGTATCTAACCAACGAATCATTACTGTCCCTATCGTTATGCACTACTCCCACTGTCTGTTCTTCTCTGGTGAACACTGATGAAAAACATTTGTTCAGTATTTCCGCTTTTATTTCGTCATCATTTATCAATAATCCAAATTCATCTTTTATTGCACCTATGTTCTCCTTTTTTAACCTTTTACTGTTTATGTATTTAAAAATCTTTTTAGGATTGGTTTTACTCTCTATAGCGAGTTGCTTTTCATCCTCAATTTTAGCTGCTCTTATTGCTTTTTTGAATCTTTTATTGCATTCCTTGTAGTACTGGAATGACTCCTCCTTTCCATTAGATTTAAATGCTTTGAAAGCATGCTTCTTTTTATCCATTTCTGCCATGACCTTCTTGTTAAGCCACATCGGTTTGAGTTTGGTACTCCTGCATTTTGAGTTGGTGTCTGCAGCAGCAGGTCACCTAACAGGTGGGCTGCACTGAGCAGCCCTGAAAAAGCTTCTCTAAGAAGATTTCTTCAACTGGGCTGTCAGCGCTGTATGTCAGGGTGACACTTCAGCACTGCAGCTCCATCACCTCCCAAGTGGTGTTGCATACTCCCGCGGCTCTGTTCCCTGGTACTTGCGGCGGAGACGCGCCGGCTTAGGCAATAGGTCGCAGACCGCTCTCCTGGATTGCGTGGCTGCTTCGGGGAGGAGGTAAGAGGGTCCCGCAGACGGGACCTGCCATTAAATTGCGTTCCGTCCGCGACCTAGGGAGACTGGTCGCTGCGCTGGCATGGACAGTGTCACTGGGCAGGGACCCCACTAGACCACCGGGGCGTAAGAGTACAGGTCGGGTATAGTAACGACCCATTTAATAATGCTCTGTAGTACCGGCAGTGGAAGTCCAGCGTAGGGGAACCGGCGCTTGACCTATAGCTCTTTCTCCGGCCCAGGGCGCCATCTCCACAAAGCTTTCCCATCCTGGAGCTGCCTCACACTCTGCCTCATTCCCTGACAGAGACGCTGGACGCCATCTTGTGAGCATAGTTGCTACTGGTCTCTGGGATTGCAGGGCAAGGTCTCCTTTGTAAAGCCACCTGTATACAGCGCTGTGACTTTATAAACACTTGAGTATTCTACATGTCTTTATACAGACAGCGCTAGTAAAGAAAGAGTGTATATATATATATAATCTCAAAAAAATAAAGGGAACACTAAAATAACACATCCTAGATCTGAATGAATGAAATATTCTTATTAAATACTTTGTTCTTTACATAGTTGAATGTGCGGACAACAAAATCACACAAAAATTATCAATGAAAATCAAATTTATTAACCCATGATGGTCTGGATTTGGAGTCACACTCAAAATTAAAGTGGAAAAACACACTACAGGCTGATCCAACTTTGATGTAATGTCCTTAAAACAAGTCAAAATGAGGCTCAGTAGTGTGTGTGTCCTCCACGTGGCTGTATGACCTCCCTACAACCCACACAAGTGGCTCAGGTAGTGCAGCTCATCCAGGGTGGCACATCAATGTGAGCTGTGGCAAGAAGGTTTGCTGTGTCTGTCAGCGTAGTGTCCAGAGCATGGAGGCGCTACCAGGAGACAGGCCAGTACATCAGGAGACGTGGAGGAGGCCGTAGGAGGGCAACAACCCAGCAGCAGGACCGCTACCTCCGCCTTTGTACAAGGAGGAACAGGAGGAGCACTGCCAGAGCCCTGCAAAATGACCTCCGGCAAGCCACAAATGTGCATGTGTCTACTCAAACGATCAGAAACAGACTCCATGAGGGTGGTATGAGGGCCCGACGTCCACAGGTGGGGGTTGTGCTTACAGCCCAACACCGTGCAGGACGTTTGGCATTTGCCAGAGAACACCAAGATTGGCAAATTCGCCACTGGCGCCCTGTGCTCTTCACAGATGAAAGCAGGTTCTCACTGAGCACGCGACAGACGTGACAGAGTCTGGAGACGCCAAGGAGAACGTTCTGCTGCCTGCAACATCCTCCAGCATGACCGGTTTAGCAGTGGGTCAGTAATGGTGTGGGGAGGCATTTCTTTGGGGGGGCCGCACAGCCCTCCATGTGCTCGCCAGAGGTAGCCTGACTGCCATTAGGTACCGAGATGAGATCCTCAGACCCCTTGTGAGACCATATGCTGGTGCGGTTGGCCCTTAGTTCCTCCTAATGCAAGACAATGCTAGACCTCATGTGGCTGCAGTGTGTCAGCAGTTCCTGCAAGACGAAGGCATTGATGCTATGGACTGGCCCGCCCGTTCCCCAGACCTGAATCCAATTGAGCACATCTGGGACATCATGTCTCGCTCAATCCACCAATGCCACGTTGCACCACAGATTGTCCAGGAGTTGGCGGATGCTTTAGTCCAGGTCTGGGAGGAGATCCCTCAGGAGGCCAACCGCCACCTCATCAGGAGCATGCCCAGGTGTTGTAGGGAGGTCATACAGGCACGTGGAGGCCACACACACTACTGAGTCTCATTTTGACTTGTTTTAAGGACATTACATCAAAGTTGGATCAGCCTGTAGTGTGTTTTTTAACTTTAATTTTGTGTGTGACTCCAAATCCAGACCTCCATGGGTTAATACATTTTGATTTCCATTGATAATTTTTGTGTGATTTTGTTGTCAGCACATTCAACTATGTAAACAACAAAGTATTTAATAAGAATATTTCATTCATTCAGATCTAGGATGTGTTATTTTAGTGTTCACTTTATTTTTTTGAGCAGTGTGTGTGTGTGTGTATGTATATATATGTATGTGTGTATATATAAAAATATCCAATTATCCCCGGGGCGAATTGTCCCGCCGGGGGCTATCTAATTAGCCCCGAAAAGCCGGCACGTGCTGCGGCTTATCGGGGATTTTGTTTCACCAAAACCATCAGAGCGGCACTGGAGGCCGCATAGCAATGATTGAAGTGTCAAAAATTCTTTGTTGGGGGGGGGTGGAACTCCATCTGCCAGCCATATTCCGGGTGTTCTGAACTGGGGAACGGACTTCATCAGTCGCCAGGACGTACATGCCGGAGAGTGGAGTCTTCATCCAGAAGTCTTTCGACTCCTAGTGGACAGGTGGTGTCTACCTTACGTAGACCTCATGTCGTCTCGACACAATCTCAAGATTCTGGTTTTCGGATCAAGGACCAGGGATCCTCAAGCAGCGTTCATGGACGCACTGGCAGTTCCATGGAACTTTCGGCTGCCCTACGTGTTCCCTCCAGTCTCCTGCCCAGGGTACTACAGAAGTTCAATCGAGAAGGAGGAATACTACTTCTAGTCACTCCAGCGTTACCTCGATGGCAATGGTTCTCGATGATACACCCCCTTCTAATTCCTCAGTGGCCAGACCTCCTCGCAGGGTCCTTGTCTCTTCCCAGACCTGGCCAAACTGGCCTTGACAGCGTGGCTCTTGACGCATCACTCCTGAGGGCCAAAGGATTTCCGAGTCGGTTATCCGAACTATATGTAGGCCCGCATACCGGCATATGCCCAGATTTAATACAAGGTCTGGAATTCTTACTTCACCTGGTGTGCTGATAAGAATTATGATGTCTTTAAGTTCAGAACTTCCAGAATCTGGCTTTTATGCAATGAGGCCTTGACTTAAGTCTTTGTCTGGCCTCCCTGAAAGTCACATATCTGCCTTGTCGAATGGTTCCAGAGAAAAATTGCATCTATACCTGACGTTTATACTTTCACCCAGGACGTACTTGGGATTCGGCCTCCCTATGTCCCTCCTGTGGCTCCATGGGATTGACTGTTGTACTGAAAGCCCTGTAAGTCTCAAATGAACCTCTTGATTAGGCGGACCTTAAATGACTCACGGCCAACGTCCTGTTGTTGGCCTATAGCCTCGGCAAGACGGGTGTCTGACTTAGGCGCCTTGTCCTCTTGTCCACCCTATTTGAATTTTCAGTGACTGGGCAGTTCTACGAACTCGACCGAGTTATATAACTAAAGTGGTGTCATTTTTTCACCTTAACCAAGAGATTGTGGTTCCGGCCCTTATCTCTTCAGACTTGTCCTCCAAAGAGCATTCTTTGGATGTGGTATGGGTTCTCCGTATTTGTGTGGAGAGGACTGCCTCTATCAGGAGGTCAGATTCCCTTTTTGTATTGTTTGGTTTCCACAAACGTGTCTGGCCTGCGAATAAGCAAACCTTGGCCAGATGGAATAGAATGGTGATTGCACAAGCTTATGCGCAGGCTGGACTTCCAGCTCCTGCAGCTAATAAAGCCCATTCTAATCTGTCTGTTGGACCTTTTTGGGCGGCCCACCATGGCGCGTCCGCAGAACAATTTGCAAGGCGGCTACGTGGTCTTCAGTGAACACGTTTATTAAGTTTATGCCTTTGAGATTTCCGCCTCCCTGGATACTTCCTTTGGACGCTGGGGTTCTCATTACCCGCTAAGGCATGTCCCCTACCTTGAGGAACTGCTTTAGGACATCTCTGATGTTTTCCTGTGGAAACCAATGTATCCTGCTGCAGAAAAGGAGTGTTGTGGTAGACTTACCATTGTTAACTGTTTCTGCGAGGTACATTGTTTCCACAGGGTGCCCACCTGAATGCACCTTGCTTCTATGGGTTTGTATGTCATTAGCCACTGGTACCTTCTCCTCCTGTCGTGAGAATGTGGTTTTATGTGACTCACACCTGCCTTCTCTCTTGCCTGCTCCTGCATTAGACTGGTTAACAAAACTGAGCTCTCAGTACCTGGAGGCGGGGTTTATAGCGGAGGCCCCAATGCATCCTGAGACAGCCTAAAGCTTTAGCCTGTTGCTGCCTCTGGATCAAGATCCATTCTACACCCTGATGTTTTTTAGTGGAACCAATGTACCTCGCAGAAAGAGCGTTAACAATGGTAAGTCTACCATATCTCTCCTTTTCAGCCTCATTAACTATGTTACTATGTTACAACTTTGGAACTGGAATGTCCCATCCGTCGGGCACCCACTATCATGCTACGTTTGAACTCCAATAATTCACGACACCTTGCCATGAGCAGCCTAGCTGACTGACTGACTCATAAGATGTCAGATTGCAACTGATGCAGGTCTGGTTATTTCCAAAATGTCACAGTACAGTGGTGCCACCTACCATTACCTTTACATACTGCTAATCTCTGACTTTTGGCTCTTCAGTGTGTGTCTGGCAGTAGATAAAGATTTTTTTTTTTATGTTTTAGTAGCCATTTAAGAGCAGAACATGCATGGCCTATTTGGCGTTTTGAAGCACCTGAGTAGGAAATGTAAGAAATAACGATTTGGTTCCTCATTAGAGATATGGTTATTACAAAAACTCTGTTATCCCTTGATAAGAAGGCTGATTTCCTGTGCACAGCACTTTGGAAAGTTTCCAGCAAATCTTGTGCCGGTAATACAATATTTCTGGCCATTCTAATCTGATTACTGGATTTGCAAATATGGGCGGAAGCTAATCCTTCTGTAATTTGTAACCTAAGTCCATGGAATCCTCTGCATCTATTGGGTATTTTCTGTTAAAGTGAAAGTAGACAAAAACATGCAAATATCATATTATCAAAAAATATGATTTGTATAAATGTATACATTTGTGTAAATAAAAAATGATATGTTGAGCACACATACATATACTGTGTGTGTGTGTGCGTGTGTGTATGTGTATATATGTGTATGTATATATATATATATATATGTGTGTATATATATATCATTTTATAAGAGGAGATTTATGGTAGACTTACCATTGTTAAATCTCTTTCTGTGAGGTACACTGGGTTCCACAGGGAATACATTGGGGTGTAGAAATGGATCTTGATCCAGGCACCAACAGTTTAAAGCTTTAGCTGTCCCAAGATGCATTGGGGCCTCCTCTATAACCCTGCCTCCATGCACTGTGAGCTCAGTTTCGTTAACCAGTCCAATGCAGGATCAGGTAAAAGAGATGGCAGATGTTAGTCACACAGAACCACATTCTCACGACAGGAGAAGGGACCAGCGACTAATGCCATACAAACCCATAAAAGCTAGGTGCGTCAGGGCAGGCGCCCTGTGGAACCCAGTGTACCTCGCAGAAAGATTTAACAATGGAAAGTCTACCATAAATCTCCTTTTCTGCAGCGGGGTACACGGTGTTTCACAGGGAATACATTGGGGATGTCCCAAAGCAGTTCCTCAAGGGAGGGGACGCGCCTTAGCGGGTATGAGAACCTGGCGTCCAAAGGAAGCATCCTGGGAGGCGGAAGTGTCAAAGGCATAGAACCTAATGAATGTGTTCACTGAGAACCATGTAGCCGCCTTGCACAAATGTTCTGTGGACTCACCACGGCGGGCCGCCCAAGAGGGTCCAACAGACCGAGTAGAATGGGCTTGAATAGCAGCAGGAGCTGGAGGTCCAGCCTGTACATAAGTTTGTGCAATCACCATTCTAATCCATCTGGCCAAGGTTTGTTTAGTCGCAGGCCAGGTATATTTGTGGAAACCAAAAAGTACAAAAAGGGAATCTGACCACCTGATAGAGGCAGTCCTCTCCACGTATATACGGAGAGCCCGTACCACATCCAAAGACCGCTTTTTGTAGGACAAACCAGAAGAGATGAAGGCCGGAACCACAATCTCTTGGTTAAGGTGAAAAGATAACACCACCTTAGGCAAATAACTAGGTTAAGTTCACCCAGTCACAGTGAAATATCCGAAAGGGTGGACGACAGGACAAAGCGCCTAGGTCCGACACCCTCCTAGCAGAGGCAATAGCCAGTAGGAACAGGACCTTGACCATGAGCCATTTAAGGTCCACCCACTCAAGAGGTTCAAATGGAGACTCTTGCAGGGCATTCAGAACAACAGACAGATCCCATGGAGCCACAGAAGGGACATAGGGAGGCTGAATCCGTAAAACACCCTGAGTGAAAGTGTGAACGTCAGGAATAGATGCAATTTTTCTCTGAAACCATACCAACAAGGCAGGGATATGAACCTTGAGGGGAGGATAGAAGAAGGCCTAAGTCCATGCCTTGTTGCAGAAAAGCCAGAAGTCTGGAAGTACTTAATTCGTAAGCCTCGTAATTCTTAGCAGCACACCAAGTGAAGTAAGAATCCCAGACCCTATAATAAATCCGCGCAGATGCCAGTTTGCGGGCCTTCAGCATAGTTTGGATGACCGCCTCGGAGAATCCTTTGGCCCTCAGGAGTAAAGCTTCAGAGCAGTCAGGAGTAAAGCCGTCAAAGCCAGTGTGGCCAGGTCTGGATAGACACGAGCCCTGAACGAGGAGGTCTGGGCGTTAAGGAAGTAGAAGAGGACGCTCTATCGAAAGACCCTGCAGGTCTGAGAACCAATGCTGTCTGGGCCATGCTGGAGCGACTAGAAGTAGTATTCCACCTACATAGTACCCTGGGCAGGAGTGACACTGGAGGGAACACATAGGGCAGCCGAAAGTTCCATGAAATTGCCAGTGCGTCCACGAATGCTGCTTGAGGATCCCTGGTTCTTGATCCGAAGACCGGAACTTTGTGATTGTGTCGAGACGCCATCCGGTCTACATATGATATGCCCCACTTGTTCAGTAGGAGTTGAAAGACTTCCTGATGAAGACTCCACTCTCCGGTGTGCACGTCCTGACGACTGAGGAAATCACCTTCCCAGTTGAGGACTCCCGGAATGAACACTGCCGATATTGCCAGCAGAAGGCGTTCGGCCCAACAAAGGATTTTTGACACTTCCATCATTGCCATGCAGCTTTGAGTGTCGCCTTGATGGTTTATGTATGCCACCATGGAGGCATTGTCTGACCGTACTTGAACAGGCCTGTTCTTTATCAGAGACAGGGCGAGAGACAAAGCATTGAACACTGCCTGCAATTCCAGAATGTTTATCAGAAGTGATTCCTCCATGGTCCACCGACCCTGGAAAGAGTGTTGCTCCAACACCGCGCCCCAACCTCTCAGACTGGCATCCTTAGTCAGTAGGACTCAGTTGGGGATCCAGAAGGGACAGCCCCTGCTCAACTGCTGGTCCTGTAGCCACCAGGTCAGCGACAGACAAACCTCTGGAGTCAAGGAGATCATGTGAGACCTGATCCGATGAGGCAGGCCATCCCACTTGGAATGAATTAACCTCTGTAGAGGGCAGGAATGGAATTGAACGTACTCTACCATGTCGAAAGCCGACACCATGAGGCCTAGTACTTGCATCGCCGAGTGTATCTACACTCTTGGGCGAGAAAGGAAGTATCTGATTCTGTCCTGAAATTTCAGGACCTTCTCTGAAGACAGAAACCGCCGTTGACTGTGTTTGTCCGGTAGTGCCCCCAGGTGCACCATGCTCCGAGTAGGGACCAGTGAGGACTTCTTCCAGTTAATGAGCCACCTGTGGGCTTGTAGGAAGTTTACCGTCAGTTGTAGATGACTGAGGAGGACATCGTGGGAGTTTGCCAGAATCAGCAAATCGTCCAGATACGGCAGGATACTGACTTCCTGGCGACGGAGATGAGCCGTCATCACAGCCATAACCTTGGTGAAGGTCCGAGGGACCATGGCCAGTCCAAACGGCAGAGCCTGGAATTGATAGTGAAGGTTGCCAATAGCAAACCGCAGATATTGTTGATGCGATATGGCAATAGGTATATGCAGGTAAGCATATTGTATATCCAGGGATACCATATAGCTTCCGCGTTCCATGGCCAGTACACTCGAGCGCATTGTTTCCATACGGAACTTGGACACTCTCACAAACTTGTTTAGTGATTTGAGGTTGAGAATAGGCCTGAAAGACCCAACAGGTTTCGGGACTAGAAACAGGGTCGAGTAGTATCCTCTGCCACTCTGGGACAGAGGTACCGGCACTACCACTCCTGTATCCAGGAGGGAATGCACAACCATCTGTAGAGCTTGCGCCTTTACCGGATCCGAAGCGATAACCATTGTGCAGAACTGGCGATGGGGATGTCTCTTGAAAGAGACTGCGTATTTGTGAGAGACAACTTCTCCCACCCATGCGTCTGAAGTGGTCATTAACCAGACCTGGATGAATTGTAGATGTCGGCCCCCACCCTGGGATCCCTCAGAGGGAGGCCTGTCCCGTCATGCAGCAGACTTGTCATGAGATGCAGGCTGACGAGCAGCCCAGGATAGTTAAGCCTTGGGTTTAGTGGTTGTGTGGAGCACGATATAATCTCAGGTATGCCTGAACTTCGCTTTCCCTTGAGGCCGAAAGCAGGGAAAAGTGGTACCTTATGCCTTCTGTGCAGAAGGAGTAGCATTTAGGAGAAAGGGAGTCATAGTAGCCACCGATTCAGATATAATTTTTAACTAGGTCTTCCCCAAATAAGATGTCCCCAGTAAAGGGGAATACCGCCAAGGACTTGTGGAGTCCAGATCCACCTTCCATGACCTCAACCACAGAATACGGCGAGCCAGGACAGACTTATTCGACGCCTTGGCAGCCAGCACACCCGCCTCAGGGAACGCCTCCTGGTGTAGAAAAAGGTGGCGGTGGTATTGTGAGACAGCGAATGTCTGACATTGTAAGATATATACTCGGGCAGCTCTTCCTCTAATGCTTGATCCAGTCATCAATCTATTTTGCATCCCCAAGAGGACGCAATCGTGGTCTACAGTATGTACAACACCCGTAACGTAGTAATAGACTTCCAGCATCCCTCCACACACTTATCTGTCGATTCCTACAGTGAGGGGACAGTGGTGAGAGGCAGAGTGGACGACACCCGATGCGTGACACATGAGTTCATTAGCAGTGAATTACCTAATTGTTATGTAACTCTGCAGGGGAAGGATATCGAGCTAATGCCCGTTGTAGACAGGGGGGATGTCTTCCCTGGATTAGACCAGGGGTCTTGTCTGATGTACACTTAATGGTCAGATTGTCGTAACAAAGTTTTATTTACCCTCTGACGTGTGAGCATATCAGTTTGCTTAACCACAGTAGGGGAATCCTCTTATCAGTGATTTGTAGGATTTGTTTCCCAGTAACCACAAGGGCAGTGGTATAATTTAGCAATGAAAAATCCTTGCCAGAAACACCTAATATAGAGACTAACAGGACAGCATGATCCCCCTCTCTTCAGATAAAATATCAGAGAGATTATTGGATAGGGAGGAGGGAGCATCCCGCTTAGATGACCCAAAGACACAAGAGTGACCTGGAATAGGGTTTTGCCTGACCAAGGAATGTGTTATAGGCTACAATCCGTGAGGCAAAATGTTCCCGCCCAAAGCGGGGTAACCATGGGGACATCAGCGACTGTTATGTTACAGGTGGGCATAAAGCTTTCAACTAGAGTACCCAGTAGGTTTGAGAACGCAGCCCAGGTTGGCTCCAGATTGATTACAGGAGCTGCGGACTGACTGGGAGATGTATGAGACATAGCACACATACCATCACACAACTTCCCCCTCAGGTAAATCCATTGCGCATGCTCTGCAGGATGCAGGAGAGTCCCCACATTTACTGCCCTACATGTTATACATTATACACAAATGCAACAAAGAGCGGTTTAGTACGATGAATCCAGACAGAGTACAATACCTGCGATAAATCCGTTAGCATGTGACTGAGTACCCAGTACACAACACCTGCGAATAAATCCGGTATTATGTGACTGAGTACACAGTAGAATACACGTAATAGGTAAATACTGTGACGCACTATATATTGACCCAGACACACCTAGTCCCCTAGGGTACAGTATACAGTGATAGATATCTGGAATACACCGCAGTGAAATCACATAGCATATACAGGCACACATAGTCACGTTTGCAATGCAGATAATTATTTTCATGACAATAAAATTGCATTGGATTATTATATGAACATATATAAATGCATAACAATGCGCGGTCTGAGACCGGATGTATATATCAGAATACTCGTACAATATATTCTGGAACAGGTACACTTGTTCTTAATTAACGCTGTCTTAATATCGACATGTAGAATACTTAAGTGTTTGTAAAACCATGGCGCTGATGTACAGGCGGGTTTACAAAGGAGACCTTGCCCTGCAGTCCCAGAAACCAGTCGCATCTATTTTAGAAAATGGCGCCCAGCCTCTCGGTCAGGGGAGTGAGGGAGAGTGTGGCAGCTCCAGGGCGGGAACACCAGCAGTAGATTGCGCCCTGGGCCGGGGGATGGGCTACAGGTCAAGCGCCGGCTCCCCTATGCTGGACTTCACCACCTGGTACTGTGGAGTCTTATTAGAAGTGGACATTAGTATATCCGACCTGTCCTCCTATGCCCTAGTGGATATAGTGGGGTCCCTGCTCGGTCACAGTGTCCACGCCAGTGTCGCAGTCCGTCTCCCTAGACTGCGATCGGAATGCGATTTAATGGCGGGTCCCGTCTTGGGGACCCTCTTACCTCCTCCCCGTAGCAGCCATGCGAACCAGGAGAGCGTCTGCGACTGTGTGCCTAAGCCGGACCGACTCCGCCGCAAGTACCCGGCGACCTGAGCCAGTGGGAGTATGTGACGCCACTTGGGAGGGTGATGTAGCTTCAGTGCTGAAGTGTCACCATGACATACAGCACTGACAGCCCAGTTTTGAAGAAATTTTCTGTCAGAAAAAGCTTTTTCAGGGCTGCCCAGTGCAGCCCACCTGTTAAGTGACCTGCTTTTGCAGACACCAACTGAAAACTGAGCTCACAGTGCCTGGAGACGGGGTTATAGTGGAGACCCCAATGCATCTTAGGACAGCTAAAGTTTTACCTGTTGGTGCCTGGATCAAGATCCATCTCTACACCCCAATGTATTCCCTGTGGAACACAGTGTACCCCACTGCAGAAATATAATTTTTTTGAACCTATTTAATTGATATTGGCAATAAAAATAATACATAGCAATAATTAATGTATTGATACAAATGGAATGTGAAATGTATATTTGCAGAAATGTGTGCAGTGCACAACCTCTGAACGGTTTTTGACTTTCAGGAACATATATTTAATGTAGCACAAGATGGGGTAGCTGCTGAGTACTCTGTAAATTGGGAACTGTTTAGCATTGCGGTTAGCTAGCTCCAGTCTGTCAGTATGAGCCCTACTTCTCGTTTTATGTCACCAAAAGTGTCATGAGGATTTGTAAAACAAAAAATATTTCAGATTCTTGGTAGAGGTATATATCTCTTTAAATGCAAAATGTCTTGGTTTTGAAATCCCTGACAGCTCTGGGATTCTGGGATCTGATATCTAGTAAACATTGTATGGGATGCGGTTCCAGTAGGGTCCTCCATAACCAGAAGCATCTCTCATCTGCTCACTGTATATTTGTACAGCGAAACATCAGGCGATGCCTCCGGTCTAAGCAGTTACATAGATATATTTAGATTATAGCCCCGTCTCCTCCTGGCGTGCAGACTGCCATAGTGAATAGAACCTGCGCCATCACTTGCTGCTGTTCTTCTTTTTTTACATCCTGCATCCCTGTCCTTCTTACATGTTTTCAATCCCACCTCCATGATCCAGCCGACTGCTGTGTGAAGTGACAAATACTGCCACACATTCCACAGTATTTTAATGAAGCCCTTGACTTATCCCGTGTGTGTCAGATAATCCCAGGGGATGGCAGTTTAATAACATCCCAACTAGAAGTGATGAGAACAAAACGTTATTCAAACCGCTGAGAAATTCCTGGGGTTACCATGGAGGCAGCTGGTCCTTCTTACTGTGAAATGACCTGCTGGTGGTATTGTTAGAAGAAGAAGAAGAAAACTGCTTTAAGACCGTGATCTGTCTTGCACCTGTCACTTTACTGCCATTTTTAGATTTTGTTATAGAAAGTGAAATGTATTATTTACTTTCAGACCACAGAATAGATGTGTAATGCAAACATTTTAAGCTATGCAGACCGGTTTAGAGCTAGGAGGGGTCTAGCTCAACTCTTAATAAAGCTGTGTATTGTTTATGTGCAGTCTCAAAAAATAAATACGTTCACACGTCTTGCATTGTAGCATGGTTAGTCCACCAGCAAATTTTCTTCAATTTGTTTATTGTGCTTTGCTCCCAACTGTAAATGAGGTCCTTTTATGTTTTTATCTCTCCAGGGAGAATGTTCGAGGGGTCTGCAGAAATCATGCTGGGGTCATTAGACACAGTGGCTTCTCTGAATGACAACACGTTGCTTTGGCCTGGTATGTACTTGGCAGGGGAAATTACAATTCTATTACTGTACATTATAAGGCGGAGATCCGATTTGAATGACTTGCATTTGTAGATAACCTAGCAATAACTGCCCTGGAATGTCCCCTTTGCATTGATGAATATGTTCTTTGTGCCCTGTTTATATGATGAATAAAATGATGCTTTGGTGACATCTAGTGGCAAAAGAAGAACATGCGAGATCAGGACTGCCATCAGAAATTGTGGAGCCCGGGACTACCAAAATAGGCAGCCCCCCTTCCCTGCCCAAAAAAACAAACACACATGAAAAAAACAACACCTTAGCCCTCACAGGGAAAAAATACAATATCCATAATTGCCCCAGCCCCCCACTGAAGATTGACCTGTTGCAGTACTTGCCCGTAGGCCACGGTCATAATGGTAACTGCCAAGCTCCTGGGTGGTCTATCTCCTAGCCAGAGGCATAGTGAGGAGCAGCAGTGTCCCGAGCATGCACATGCTATGATGCCCCATCCTCCAGTACAGAAATGTGTCTGGAGACTGGGCATAGCCAGAATGTGGTGCTAAGATGTGTATAAAAGGGGCATAACCCACTATGTGTTTAGTGTATGCCCGTGAGGCTGGGTACTGTATGGCTTTGAGGCAGGGTGGGTGATTTATGTCCCTTGTGCTGGGAGGCAGGTAGTGTATGTCCTTTGAGCTGGGGTGGTTAGTGTTTCTCCCTGGGGCCAGGGGGTAGGTAGGGAGGATAGTGTATGTCTCTTGGTTGGGAGGGTAATGTGTCTAGTGGGCCAGGGGATTGGGTGGAAAGTGTATGTGCTTGGGGCTGGTGGGTAGTTTTAGGTTGATGGGGTCAGGGAGGTAGTGTATTTCACTGGGGCCAGAGAGGAGGAGGGGTGGAAGGGTGGATATGTATGTCTCTGGGGCTGGTGGGGTAGAGTGGGTAGTGGATGTCCCTGGGGCAGGGGTCGGGTGATGATTGCCAGCTGCTGATGCTATCTGTAGTCATAGCAATGGTGCATTGTGAATTATTCCATTTTTAGGATTAGGGTTCAGTTGAATATAAGGTTAGGCTGGGGTTTGGTTTACTTATAGGGTTTGGTGTATTTACTTTGTTAATGCAAAACCACATGGTCAATATGCCGACTGTTAAAAATTCAGTCAATGTCGACTTTGTCAAGGTCGACATTTGGCATGTTGTCCTCCCAACCCAGTATGGTGAATAGACATCCTGGACGTCAACATATTGTACCACACCTGATTTGCAGCAGCCATTTTATGGGTTGAGGAAGGTATAAACCTGCACTAAAATCTCCGAGGTGGCCATGAAATTGTATTATTTAGACAAACCACAGATATTTAGAAAATACTGATAAATGGCAATGGATCTCCAATTAATTAGTTACTTGTGAAAAATTGTAATAGAAAGAACATCTGATAGAAACATAATGTCTGTGGAGGAAATCCAAGTATAACTGACAAGGACTTAATCTGCAACAGGGTCGATTTAAAACATGGTTGAAGAAGGTTTCTAATACATATTAATATAATAAGCCGGATTAAATTTTTGTTTTTCACTAAAACATTAATGCAAAAAAAACCCTTTTATTATTATTTTTAAAAAAAACTTTTTTTCACAACCCTGATCTGCAATGATGGTATAGCGTGGTAAATACCTGTTAACTCACTTTGGCTACAGTGAGTGAAAACCGATATACACGGTAGTATAGTTAAGGTGAATCTTATGGAACTCTGTTTACTTTGACAGCATCCTCTGGGTGATAAGAGTCCTTGCTTGTTGAAAAACTAGGCAGCAGTCCAGCTCCATTCAAAGCCACAAACAGGGTTCACTTGCCGTTTTTCCACATAGAGTACTATACGGAGTTATACAGAAAAAGACATGTTACTACTTTCACAATTGGTCTGTTTTGAAAAATATGGACCTTTCCAGCAAACAAAAATTGGTACTGTTGCCAGCTATGGCAATTCGTAATGCTTATTTGCCCATACTTTTATTTAAATAATTACATTAAACAGGACACGAGGGAATAGGTTCCTACAACTTTTTTACATGATTTAGGACCTAAAAGATAGTATAGTGAGTACTTATTATAGCATCAGCAAATATGGGTATTCCTGTTTTACCATTTTACAGTGATTAGAGCCATAAGCATTAATGAAAACTGATGGCCAAAATAGAGGTACTGTAACTCATAGGAAGTAGTAATCAGAAGTTGTTTAGAATCTGATTGGTCGCTATCGGTTCCAGCAAATTTTTTTATGCACCTGTTTTCATATAAAAAAATCTCTTCTTGACCCTTTGACTAAGATCATGAGTAGTCTGTCCTATTTCAGGGGGTGCTACCACCCTCTGATAGATGTACAGTCTGCCTTGGGCGGTCAGAAGACAGGTTGCTTGGAGACCAAGGTGCCAGTTCCCCTGGGGTGCCTGAAAACGCACAATGGGGGGTCAGGAAACCTGCACTAGAAGGACAAGAGCACTATGCAAGTATTTTTATATCTTTGCATAGCCCTGCATCTGGGCAAGTTAACTTTTTTCTCTTACGTCCTAGAGGATGCTGGGGTCCACATTACTACCATAGGGTATAGACTGGTCCACCAGGAGCCATTGGCACTTTAAGAGTTTGAGAGTGTGGTCTGGCTCCTCCCTCTATGCCCCTCCTACCAGACTCCGTTTAGAAAATGTGCCCGGAGGAGCCGGTCACAGCTAGGGGAGCTCTACTGAGCTTTTCTAGTTAAAGTTAGTTTAGAGTTTATTTTTTTTACAGGAGGCTGTTGGCAACAGCCTGCCTGCAGTGTGGGACTAAAAGGGGGAGCAGTGTCCGCCCTGCGGGGTCTGAACCACTGACTCCGGCGGACTGGACACTGAGCTCCAGAGGGGTCAGATCGTTCTCCGCCACAGGGGACCGCTCGCCCCAGCAGCATGCCGCCAACCCCTTACAGAGCTGAAGAGTGGTGAGTGAGACACCGACCCCCCTAGCAAGCGGGGGGCCGGTGTGAAGATGGCTGCAAAGGGGAGGGAGCGCAGTATTAACTGCGCTCCTATGAAGGTCCAGAGGCACATGGTGCGGCGCTGTGAGGGGCGCCCTGGGCCAGCGCTTACCCCCACACTGGTCAGCAAGTCTGTCTGGGTCCTCGGATCTCAGCCAGCACATTTCTCCTCGGGTCAGTATAATCTGTGAAGAGCAGGAAGACAGCGCCATTAAGGGGGCGGAGCTTCTCAGAGTGGACCCAGCAGCGTTCCAGCGCCATTTTCCTGTCTGCATACCGCTGGATGGAAGAACAGGACCCTCCACAGCAACTCCAGCTAGCAGTATACGGTATCAGGGGGTTGTAGAAGGGAGGGGAGGCTGTAAAACGATTGTGTCTCCTATTAAGGGACAAAGTCTGCGCTGGTAAGGGGTCTCCCTTTACTGAAAGCGCTGTGGTGTGGGTTGGCTCTGATCTCTGTGTCTCTCTTGCCTTTCTTGGGGGGGAAACTCTGTCTGCCCCCACCTGTGTGTGTGTGTGTGTGTGTGTGTGTGTGTGGAGTGTTTGGTGGTCTCCTTTAGTTATGTCCAGGGACACTGTGTCATATGCTGCAGAGGATTTATCCTCCCAGGATGATCCCATTCCATGTAATCAGGATAGCACTGGTTTAGCACAGATACCAGCAACGGAACCTGAGTGGTTTTCCTCTATCAAATCTTGGATTTTTCAGATTTCTGACAGGGTTGCAAGTAATGAATCTGCAACCCAGGTATTACAGAGCTCTATGGCAGTATGGCCTGTTTGTTAACTCAGGACGCCCTGCTATTTACCCCCACAAAATATACCCCCACAAAAGTGCGCTTGTGCGTGTCACACAAGATGACACGGATACTGATTCTGACACTACAGATGGTGATGGGTATGTGTTGCGGGGGTCCACATCTCTTGCAGAGGGGGTGCAATTGTTGATAGAGGCTATCAGGGATGTGTTAAATGTTAATGATACCACACCTGAGCAGGTTGAGGAGGCTTTTTTCACCGAAAATAAAAAGCCTCGCTAACCTTCACTGCGTCAAAGGAATTTAATGCTATATTTGAAAAAGCATGGGAAAACCCTGAGAAAAAATTCCAGGTCCCTAAAAGTGTCCAAGTGGCATTTCCTTTCCCTGAGGAGGATAGGAAAAAATGGGAAAACCCGACGATTGTTGACACCTCTGTGTCCAGACTCTCAAAGAAGGTGGTTTTACCTGTTCCAGGATCTACCGCCTTAAAGGAGCCGGCTGATAGAAAAATTGATAACACGCTTAAATCAATGTATACTGCTTCAAGGGCCATATTACGTTGCAATATTGCTACTGCATGGATTGCAAAGGCAATAGTAATGTGGTCGGCTACCTTACTTGGGGATTTGGATACTATGGATAGGGATGACGTTGCATTGTATTTACGCAACATACATGATTCTGCAGGTTTTATGGTAGAATCCATTAAAGACCTGGGTTCCATGGCTGCGGGAATATCTTCCATGTCTGTTTCAGCTCGTCGGGGACTGTGGCTGCGCCAGTGGTCGGCCGACGCGGAATCCAGAAGGAGTGTGGAGTCCCTACTCTATACAGGTCAGGCTCTCTTTGGGGAAGCTCTAGACGCGTGGATATCCACCGCTACAGCGGGTAAGTCTCCGTTTCTTCCCTCAGCAGCACCTGCTCCGAAGAAATCTTTCTCTTCATCTGCAACGCAGTCCTTTCGGCCTTACAAGCCCAGAAAGGCCAGAACATCCAATACCTTCTTTAGGGGAGGTCGGGTTAAGTTCAAGAAACCTGCCTCTGCAGGTTCCCAGAAACAGAAGCCTACTTTGGGTACGCCAAAGTCCTCCGCATGACTCTGGACTGCACGCCCCGGGGGTGGGGCCAGTGGGAGCGAGACTCCGACACTTCAGTCATGTCTGAGTATCGTCCGGCCTGGATCCCTGGGTGATAGATATTGTGTCTTAGGGATACAGGCTGGAATTTCAAAGTCTCCCTCCTCATCGCTTTTTCAAGTCAGGCTTACCAACTCTGTTGGAGGACAGCACGGTTCTACAAGACGCTGTCCAAAAGCTGGTGGAGGCACAGGTCATTGTGCCAGTGCCACCTCACATGCAAAACAAAGGTTACTATTCGAACCTTTTCGTGGTACCGAAACCAGATGGTTCGGTCAGGCCCATTCTGAACCTAAAATCATTGAACCCCTTTCTAAGGGAGTTCAAGATGGAGTCTCTCAGGGTGGTGATATCATGTCTGGAATAGGGGAAATTCCTGGTATCACTGGATATCAAGGATGCGTACCTCCACATTCCGATCTGGCTGCCGCATCAGGCTTATCTCCGCTTTGCGGCCTCTCCACAGCACCGTGGGTGTTAACCAAGCTGATGACGGAAATTATGATTCTCCTCCGCAATCAAGGGGTGAACATCATTCCTTAACTGGACGATCTGCTGATAAAGGCATCGTCCAAGGAGAAGCTGCTTCAGTCCATTGTTCTCACAACACGACTGCTCCAGAGTCACGGTTGGATTCTGAACCTTCCAAAGTCACATTTGGAACCAACCCAGAGGTTGTCATTTCTGGGAATGATCCTGGATACGGAAGTGCAGCGGGTGTTTCTTTCGCAGGAAAAGGCGTTTGTGATACAAGCTTTGGTCCGGGATGTCCTGAAGCCACCCTGGGTGTCGGTTCATCAATGCATTCGCCTATTGGAAAAGATGGTGGCCTCTTACAAGGCTCTCCAGTACGGGAGGTTCCAGGCTCAGACCTTCCAACTGGATCTCCTGGACAAGTGGTCGGGATCTCACCTCCACATGCACCAAAGAATTCATCTGTCGCCAAGGGCAAGGATTTCACTCCTCTGGTGGCTCCAATTGCCTCACCTTCTGGAGGGCTGCAGGTTCGGGATTCAGGACTGGGTCCTTCTAACCACGGATGCGAGCCTTCGGGGCTGGGGAGCAGTCACTCAAGGAGTAACCTTCCAAGGACGGTGGTCAAGCCTGGAACCCGGCCTGCCCATCAACATCCTGGAACTAAGAGCCGTCCTACAACGCTTTTCTTCAGGCAGCCCCTCTTCTGAGAAAACGGGCCATTCAAGTGCAGTCGGACAACGTAACAGTGGCTTACATAAACCGACAAGGCGGAACGAAGAGCAGAGCGGCAATGTCAGAGGTGACAAAAATACTCCTCTGGAAAGAAAAACATGCATTAGCGCTGTCAGCCATCTTCATTCCGGGAGTAGACAACTGGGAAGCAGACTTCCTCAGCAGACATGATCTCCATTCAGGAGACTCCATCAGGAGGTGTTCATGGAAATAACAGATCTTTGGTGCTTACCCCAAACAAATATGATTGCCTCTCGTCTCAACAAGAAGCTTCGGCATTATTGTTCCAGGTCTAGGGACCCACAGGCAGTGGCAGTGGATGCCCTGGTGTCTCCGTGGGTGTTCCAGTCAGTGTACGTGTTTCCACCACTCCCACTCATCCCACGAATACTAAAACCCATAAGGAGAACAAGGGTTCAAGCGATCCTCATTGCCCCAGACTGGCCAAGAAAGGCTTGGTACGCGGACCTTCTGAATCTACTGTAAGAAGAGCAGAGTCCTCTTCGGGAGGACCTGCTGCAGCAGGGGCCATTCGCCTATCAAGACTTACCGCGGCTACGTTTGACGGCAGGGTAGTTGAGTGCCTGATTCTTGCTCGGAAGGGCTTTCCAAAGAAGGTTATTCCTACCCTCATACAGGCTAGGATAGGGGTAACGTCTAAACATTACCATCGTATTTGGAAGAAATATGTCTCTTGGTGCGAGTCCAAGAAGTTTCCTATGGTGGAGTTTCAACTGGGACGTTTCCTCCTCTTCCTGCAGGAGTGGATATGGGTCTGAGGTTGGGATCTGTGAAGGTCCAGATTTCAGCCCTATCCATTTTCATTCAGAAACAATTGGCTGCCCTCCCTGAGGTTCAGACCTTTTTGATGGGAGTTCTGCATGTCCAACCTCCCTTTGTACCGCCTACGGCTTGGGACCTTTACGTGGTGTTGCAGTTCCTCCAGTTGGATTGGTTTGAGCCTCTACAGGAGGTAGAGGTCAAATTTCTTACATGGAAGGCGGTCAATTTGTTGGCCTTAGCTTCTGCTAGACAAGTGTCAGAGCTGGGGGCTTTATCCTGTAAAAGCCCTTACTTGATCTTCCATGAAGATAGAGCTGAGCTCCGGACACGTCAGCAGTTTCTTCTGAAAATTGTGTTGGCTTTTCATATCAACCAACCTATTGTGGTGCCAGTGGCTACTGACTCCTCAATTACATCAAAGTCCTTGGATGTCGTAAGGGCTCTGAAGATATATGCAAAGAGAACTTCTCGTCACAGAAAGTCGGACTCTGTCCTATATGATCCCAAGAAAATTGGGTGTCCTGCTTCTAAGCAGACGATCTCTTGCTGGATTAGGTTCACTATCCAGCACGCTTTTTCTAGGGCAGGACTGCCATGTCCAAAATCTGTTAAGGCCCACTCTACTCGTAAGGTGGGGTCTTCCTGGGTGGCTACCCGGGGTGTCTCGGCAGTGCAACTTTGCCGAGCTGCAACTTGGTCTGGGTCGAACACGTTTGCAAAGTTTTACAAGTTCGATACTTTGGCCTCTGATGATCTGAAGTTCAGTCAATCAGTTCTGCAGGAGCCTCCGTGCTCTCCCTCCCGTTCTGGGAGCTTTGGTACATCCCCATGGTTCTAATGTGAACCACAGCATCCTCTAGGACGTAAGAGAAAATAGGATTTTGGTTCCTACCGGTAAATCCTTTTCTCGTAGTCCATAGAGGATTCTGGGCGCCCGACCAGCGCTTCGTTTTCCTGCAAATGTTATTTGGTTCAGTACCACTTCGTTTTGGTTGAGTACTGCGTTGTTACTTGGTAAGTAATGTTTCAGCTGTTGCTGAGTAGTTAAAGCTCGTTGGCTTGACGTGCCTTGTATGTGTGAGCTGGTTTGAATCTTGCCACTATCTGTGTATAATCCTTCTCTCAAAGATGTCCGTCTCTTCGGGCACAGTTTCTGGACTGAGTCTGGTAGGAGGGGCATAAAGGGAGGAGCCAGCCCACACTCTCAAACTCTTAAAGTGCCAATGGCTCCTGGTGGATCCGTCTATACTCCATGGTACTAATGTGGACCTCAGCATCCTCTACGGACTACGAGAAAAGGATTTACCGGTAGGTACCAAAATCCATTTTTTTTTTAATATATATCCACTGACTGTAAGGCTGCTGTCTCTGGGCACTATTGCACTAGTACTTAATTTTTTTGTTTTATTTATGTGTGTGTCTCACATTTGGATTTTTTAGGTGATTTGATGTGACAATTATAGGCAGCCCTCATTCTTTTGGGAGTTGGATTAGCAGTTCCCAGAGGCTAGCTTTTGCCGAACTAGGAGAGAGCCTTGTGGCAGTGGCGGACATGAAGACCGTTGCTCCCTAAAGCGCAATAAGAATTGAGAGGCGGAATTGGCAGGGAAACCTACCTGCTTTTGAAGACCTTTTTTTTTTTTTTTTTTTTCCTGCTGCGGGGTACACTGGGCTCCACAAGGAATGGACAATGGGGTGTAGAGTAGGATCTTGATCTGAGGCACCAACAGGCTCAAAGATTTGACCTTCTTCCCAGAATGCATAGCGCCGCCTCCTATATCACCCCACCTCCCTGCACAGGAGCTCAGTTTTGTAGTTGGTGCTGCAGTAGCAGGCACTTAACAGAGGGGCTGCTCCAGGCAGCCCGAAGAAGAGCTTTTTTTCTGAGGAAAAAAGTGAAGACTTCAAGGGCAGCAACAGTGTTACATGTCAGTGGACATTCACGGCTGCAGCTCCGGCTCTCCCCAGCGGCGCTGTACACTCCCAAGCCCTGGTTGCCGGGTAACTACAGCAGGAGGCTCCGGTTTTCTTCTTGTCAGGCGCACACGACGGGGGCTCTCCGGGATCGCGTGGCCGCGCTTCGGGAGGTGGTAAGTGGGTCCCGCTTGCGGGACCCGGTCTTTATCGCGATCCGGCGCGGTCAGTGGGAGGCGGGCCGCGCGCGCTGGCGGTGGACACTGTGGCAGTACAGGCGATCCCACTAGATCACCAGGGCATGGGACAGGTCAGGTTTTCTCTATAAACCGTTTTATTAGAGCCCGCAGTACCTGGTGGTTTTGCCAGCAGGGGGATAAGGCTTAGACCTGGAGCCCCTCCCCCAGTCCCAGGGCGCCATTTTCTGCAAATGTTCCCGCCCTGGAGCTGCATATCTGTCTCTCCCTCACTCCCTGGCAGGGTCTGCGGCGCCATTATCCCTCAGATCACTGTTCCTGGGAATGCTTGGGCAAATCCTCCTATGTAAAGCCACCTGGTTTTCAGTGCTGTGACTTTACAAGACACTTAAGTATTCTACCTGCCTTTTTTAGTCAGTGTTCGTTAAGAAAGAGTGCACTTAGTCAGGGTTTCCTAGTACAATTACCCTGTGATATACATCCAGTTCTTACTGTGTACTGTTATATCTATTGTTATATAGCTGTGTAAGCTAGTCCAGTGCAGTATTATTGTTAGTAATAACCTCTGCATTGTACAGACTGTGACTATTTGTGTGTGCATTTGATAGGTGAGTAGTGTCCATTTCGTGTCTTTCACTCAACCTGCTATCCCTATATTCTATAACCTGAGGGGGCTTGGTGCGTCAGGTTTTATCTAATATAGGATTTTCACAAAGATATACTGTATTACGTATTTTTCTCTGTGATTTAGTCACCATATCTCTCCTTTATATCTGCTGGTGCTGACTACACTGCGCAGGGGTTTGGGCTAGAGGTATTGTGCTGCTGACAAACTGTACTGTGTTACCTGATACTGCAAGTTATATCATGTCTGCTTTTGAGGGTAACGGTTCTGGGGCTGAACACACTGCCGGTGTTGCTGAAGCCGCAGATACCTATGAGGAGAATATAGCAGCTTTGGGCTCTGGTTCTGGGGGCTCCTTGCCCCCCAGTGGGACGGTGGCAACGAGGGCAAATAATGACCCGCCGTGGGCTGCTTTTTCCACGCTTCTGCATACGCTAGTTCATAAACTAACACCCCCTATGGGACCCCCAATGCCGGTGCAACCGTTTGTGGTCCCTGCAGCTAACCCGCCGTGGGCGGACGATTTATCTGATCAAATAAAGAAGTTGAACTAGTCCCTGACTACTAGAAAGTCTGACCGTCGCTCGCCTACGTCCAAGGGGTCCTCTATGCGAGCGCTTGTCTCCTCACAATCCACTGCTGTCACTGACACCTCGTCTGATGAAGACGGCACTTACACTGACCCCACAGGTTCTGACTCGGATACAGCTGATGGGGAGGGTGGTTCACATGTGGATGTTTCTGATCTTTTGGAGGCTATTAAATTAATTTTACAGATTACGGATGATCCCGGGCCATCCGTTCCTCCTAAGGAACCAGATAGGTTCAAGCGTCAGAAGGTGATTAAACAAGTTTTACTTCACTCTGACCACCTAATTGATATACGTCAGGAACCCTGGGAAAACCCGGGTACGAAGTTTGTGCCTCAAAAGAAGATGCTGGCTCGCTACCCCCTCGCGCCGGAGCTGTCTAAGAATTGGGAAACGCCACCTCCAGTGGACTCGCATGTGGCTAGGACGGTGGTTTCCTCAGCTCTACCGATCACCACCGTCACGTCTCTAAAAGAGCCTACGGATAAACGTGTGGAGGGTTGTCTGAAAGCGATTTACACCCTCACGGGTGCTGCACAAAAGCCCACTATTGCAGCTACTTGGGCTGCAGAGGCCATTGAAGCATGGGCCTTGGAGTTGGATGCTGAAATCTCCTCTGACCATGCTAGACAATGCTTGTCTTATATTGTCACAGCTTCTCGTTATATTAAAGAGGCGGCTTCTGATGCCTGTATCCTGGCAGCCAAGGCCTCTACTACGTCAGTCCTGGCTCGCCGGATATTGTGGCTGAGATCCTGGTCTGTGGATCTGGACTCTAGAAAAACCCTGGAGGTACTCCCTTTTAAGGGAGATATTCTGTTTGGGGAGGATTTAAATAAGATTGTGGCTGACTTGGCTACTGCCAAAACTGCCTGTCTGCCAAGTACTGCTCCTTCTGTGTCGAAGGCTAAAGGTACTTCCTTTCGCCCCTTTCGTCCTTCAGGTAAAGCAAAAGGTCAGGCGTACAACAAGCAGGCCCGCACTTCCAAACCTGGTAAGCCTAAGCCCAAAAGAGCCTGGGCGGCCCGTCAGCCAGCTTCCAAAACAGATAAGCCTGCCGCATGACGGGGCGGGCTTCCCTCTGGGGGATCCCAGGGTGTGGGGGGCCGGCTTCTAGGGTATACCCAGGAATGGTTGAAGACCACTTCAGATGCTTGGGTACGGGAAGTGGTCACTCGAGGTTACGCCATAGCCTTCAAAAACCGACCCCCTCATCGATTTTGCCAGACAGATGTCCCGTTGGACAAGACAAAGGCAAACACTCTACATTCGGTGGAACAGACCCTCCTGGATACAGGAGTCGTAGTACAGGTGCCTCTTGCTCAGAGGGGCCGGGGGTATTATTCTCCACTGTTTCTAGTCCCGAAACCGAATGGGTCCTCACGACCCATTCTCAACCTCAAGGCATTGAACAGGTTTGTGAAGGTTTCCAAGTTCCGTATGGAAACCCTTCGCTCTATAGTTCTGGCCTTGGAACCTGGGGACTTCATGGTCTCCCTGGATATACAGGATGCTTACCTGCATATTCCTATAGCAGTGTCTCATCAGCAATACCTGAGATTTGCTATTGGCAACTGCCATTACCAGTTTCGGGCGTTACCTTTTGGTTTAACAACGGCTCCGCGAGTCTTTACCAAAGTCAAGGCGGTGATGACGGTGGTACTCCGCCGTCAAGGGGTCAGGATACTGCCGTATTTGGACGACTTGTTAATCCTGGCAAATACCCCAGAACTTCTCCTGCGTCATCTAGATGTGACGGTCCGGTTTCTGCAAGCCCACGGGTGGCTCATCAACTGGAAGAAGCCATCCCTGATCCCTGCTCAGAGCATGGTGCATCTGGGAGCACTATTGGACACTCACAACCAGCGGTTGCTCCTGTCTCAGGAAAAAGTCCTGAAACTTCAGGACAGGATTTGTTGCTTCCTATCTCGTCCGCAAGGGTCGATACATTCGGCGATGCAGGTGCTGGGCCTCATGGTGTCACCATTCGACATGGTGAAGTACGCTCAATTTCACTCTCGCCCTCTCCAGAGGCTGATTCTAGCCAAATGGGACGGCCTGCCTCACCGGATCAGGTCTCAAATGATCTCATTGACTCCCGAGGTCCGTCTGTCGCTGCTCTGGTGGCTCCGGGACCAACAACTGTGCAGGGGCCGTCCGTTCTGGATATCCGACTGGGTCCTGTTGACGACAGATGCCAGTCTAAGAGGTTGGGGCGTGGTGCTGGAGCAACACTCCCTTCAGGGGCGGTGGACCAAGGAGGAGTCCCTCCTCTCGATCAATATTCTGGAGTTGCGGGCGGTCTTCAATGCCTTGAACCTAGCCCAGCATTTAATTCAGAACCGTCCTGTTCAAGTACAGTCTGACAACGCCACCACAGTGGCTTACATAAATCATTAAGGCGGCACTCGAAGCCGCCTAGCAATGAAGGAAGTCTCACGGATTCTACAGTGGGCAGAACGCCATCTACAGGCCATATCGGCAATATTCATTCCGGGAGTCCTGAATTGGGAAGCGGACTTTCTCAGTCGTCATGACGTGCATGCCGGCGAGTGGGGCCTCCATCCAGAAGTGTTTCAACTCCTAGTGGAATGGTGGGGCCTTCCAGACGTAGATCTGATGGCGTCTCGACACAATCACAAGGTTCCGGTCTTCGGAGCAAGGACAAGGGATCCTCAAGCAGCATTCGTGGATGCGCTGGCGGTACCGTGGAGGTTTCGGCTGCCGTACGTGTTCCCTCCGGTGTCACTCCTGCCCAGGGTAATTCGGGAAGTTCAAGCAAGAAAAAGGAATTCTGCTTCTCATAGCTCCAGCGTGGCCCAGACGGCACTGGTTCTCAGACCTGCAAGGCCTATCGTCAGAGCGTCCAATTCTACTTCCACAGCACCCAGACCTCCTTGTTCAGGGCCCCTGTGTCTACCAGGACCTAGCCCGGCTGTCTTTGACGGCGTGGCTCTTGAAGCTTCCGTCTTTAGGGATAAAGGGTTTTCTGAGGCGGTCATTCAAACAATGTTGCGGGCCCGGAAACCGGCTTCTGCTCGGATTTACTATAGGGTCTGTTATTCTTACTTTGTTTGGTGCGCATCTAACGATTATGACGCTTCCAAGTTTAGTATAGCCAAGTTGTTGGCTTTTCTTCAGCAGGCCCTGGACTTAGGCCTGCGTCTGGCCTCCCTCAAGGTTCAAATATCTGCCTTGTCGGTGTGGTTTCAGAGAAAAATTGTGACCTTACCTGATGTGCATACCTTTACTCAGGGCGTGTTGCGTATCCAACCTCCCTATGTACCGCCTGTGGCTCCTTGGGACTTGTCGGTGGTTTTGGAGGCGTTACAAGAGTCTCCGTTTGAACCTCTTGGTTCAGCTGACCTTAAGTGGCTTTCCCTTAAGGTGGTGTTTCTGCTGGCTATTGCTTCAGCTAGAAGTGTGTCGGATTTGGGTGCCTTGTCCTGTAGTTCCCCATATCTGATATTTCACCGTCACCGGGCGGTTCTTAGGACTCGTCCCGGCTATCTACCTAAGGTGGTTTCTTCGTTCCACCTTAATCAGGAGATTGTAGTTCCGGCACTTGTTTCTCCTGATCTGTCTTCCAAAGAGCGGTCTTTGGATGTGGTACGGGCTCTCCGTATCTATGTGAAGAGAACTGCTCCTATTAGGAAATCTGATTCTCTTTTTGTTGTGTTTGGGTTTCACAAACGGGGCTGGCCTGCTCACAAGCAAACTCTGGCCAGATGGATTAGAATGGTGGTTGCACATGCTTATGTGAAGGCTGGCTCTCTGCTCCTGATCACATTAAGGCCCATTCTACTCGGTCTGTTGGACCTTCTTGGGTGGCCCAACGTGGTGCGACCCTTGAACAATT